>NC_047026.1:5554821-5653519 GCF_902652985.1 Pecten maximus
ATTCGGCCATGCCCCCTTGGCCCCTTGGGGGTCAGAGTCACCATTATGCAAAATCTGTTCCTTCCCAATGGATGTTTCTGACCAAATTGGGTTCAAATTCATTCATAACTTTATGACAAGTAGCAATTTTAAGGAATTCCTCAATTTCCCCTATTGCGCCCGCCCCTCAGGCCCCTTAGGGGTCAGAGTCACCATTTATGCAAAATCTGTTCCCTTCCCCCAAGAATGTTTCTGACCAAATTGGGTTCAAATCCATTCATAACTTTATGACTAGTAGCGATTTGAAGAAATTACCTCTTATTTCCCATTAGGCCCCGCCCCTTTGGCCCCTTGGGGGTCAGAGTAACCATTTACGCAAAATATGTTACCCTTCCCCAATGGATTTTTCTGACCAAATTGGGTTCACAAATCCATTCATAACTTTATGACAAGTAGCGATTTTAAGGAATAGCTGAATTTCCCTATTGCGCCCCGCCCCTCAGGCCCCTTAGGGGTCAGAGTCACCATTTATGCAAAATCTGTTCCCCTTCCCCCAAGAATTTTCTGACCAAATTGGGTTCCAATCCATTCAGAACTTTATGACTAGTAGCGATTTAAAGGAATTACCTCATTTCCCCTATTCGGTCGGCCCCGTCCCTCAGGCCCCTTGGGGGTCAGAGTCACCATTTACGACGGCAAAATCTGTTACCCTTCCCCATTGGATGTTTCTGACCAAATTGGGTTCAAATCCATTCATAACTTTATGACAAGTAGCGATTTTAGGAATTGCCTCAATTTCCCCTATTGCGCCCCGCCCCTTAGGCCCCTTAGGGGTCAGAGTCACCATTTATATGCAAAATCTGTTCCCCTTCCCCAAGAATGTTTCTGACCAAATTGGGTTCCAATCCATTCATAACTTTATGACTAGTGCGATTTAAAGAAATTACCTCATTTCCCTATTCGGGCCCCGTCCCCTTCTGGCCCTTGGGGGTCAGAGTCACCATTTACGCAAAATCTGTTACCCTTCCCCATTGGATGTTTCTGACCAAAATTGGGTTTCAAATCCATTCATAACTTTATGACAAGTAGCGATTTTAAGGATTGCCATCAATTTCCCCTATTGCGCCCGCCCCTCAGGCCCCTTAGGGTCAGAGTCCACCATTTATGCAAAATCTGTTTCCCCGTCCCTCCCCAAGAATGTTTCTGACCAAATGGGTTCCAATCCATTCATAACTTATGACTAGTAGCGATTTAAAGGAATTTACCTCAATTTCCCCTATTCGGGCCCCGTCTCTCAGGCCCCTTGGGGGTCAGAGTCCACCATTTACGCAAAATCTGTTACCTTCCCCAATGGATGTTTCTGACCAAATTGGGTTCAAATCCATTCATAACTTTATGACAAGTAGCGATTTTAAAGGAATTAACTCAATTTCCCCTATTCGGCGCCCCGCCCTTTGGCCCCTTAGGGGTCAAGTCAACCATTTATGCAAAATCTGTTCCCCTTCCCCAAGAATGTTTCTGACCAAATTGGGTTCAAATCCATTCAAAACTTTATGACTAGTAGCGATTTGAAGGAATTACCTCTATTTCCCCAGTAGGGCCCCGCCCCTTGGCCCCTTGGGGGTCAGAGTCACCATTTATGCAAATCTGTTCCCTTTCCCTGAAGGATGTTTCTGACCAAAACTGGGTTCAAATCCATTCATACGTTATGACAAGTAGCGATTTTAAGGAATTGCCTCAATTTCCCCCTATTGGGGGGGGGGGCCCTGCCCCTCAGGCCCCTTGGGGGTCAGAGTCACCATTTATGCAAAATCTGTTCCCTTCCCCCAAGAATGTTTCTGACCAAATTGGGTTCAAATCCATTCAAAACTTTATGACTAGTAGCGATTTGAAGGAATTACCTCTATTTCCCCATTAGGCCCCGCCCCTTTGGCCCCTTGGGGGTCAGAGTCACCATTTATGCAAAATCTGTTCCCTTCCCTGAAGGATGTTTCTGACCAAACTGGGTTAAAAGAATCCATTCATAACTTTATGACAAGTAGCGATTTTAAGGAATTGCCTCAATTTCCCTATTGGGCCCTGCCCCTCAGCCCCTTGGGGGTCAGAGTCACCATTTTATGCAAAATCTGTTCCCCTTCCCCCAAGAATGTTTCTGACCAAATTGGGTTCAATCCATTCATAACTTTATGACTAGTAGCGATTTGAAGAAATTACCTCATTTCCCCTATTCGGCCCCGTCCTCTCAGGCCCCTTGGGGTCAGAGTCCACCATTTAACTGCAAAATCTGTTACCCTCCCCATAGGATGTTTCTGACCAAATTGGGTTCAAATCCACATTCATAACTTTATGACAAGTAGCGATTTTAAGGAATTAACTCAATTTCCCCTATTGCGGCCAGCGCGCCACCCTCTTGGCCCTTAGGGGTCAGAGTCACCATTTATGCAAAATCTGTTTCCCCTTACCCCCAAGAATGTTTCTGACCAAAATTGGGGTTCAAATCCAGTCATTAAAACGATTGACTAGTAGCGATTTGAAAGGAATGACCTCTTAATTTCCTATTCTCGGTCGGGGTCGGCCCCGTCCCCTTCAGGCCCGCTTGGGGGTCAGAGTCCACCGATTTAGACGGCAAAAATCTGTTACCCTTGCCCCTTGAAGGATGTTTCTTCTGACACAAACTTGGGTTCATAAATCCATTCATAACGTTATGACAAGTAGCGATTTAAGGAAGTAGTCCCGTCAATTTGCCCCTATTGCGTGCGCCCTGCCCCCTCATGGCCCCTTGATGGGTGTCAGAAGTCACACCATTATGCAAAATCTGTTCCCCGTTCCCCCAAGAATGTTTCTGACCAAATTGGGTGCCCAATCCATTCATAACTTGATGAACTAGTAGCGATTTGAAAGTAAATTACCATCAATTTCCCTATTAGGCCCCCGTCCTCTTAGGCCCCTTGGGGGATCCAGAGTCAACCATTGTATTGCAAAATCCTGTTACCCTTCCCCAATGGATGTTTCTGACCAAATTGGGGTTCAAAGCCCATTCATACTTATCATGACAAGTAGCGATTTTAAATGAATTAAACTCAATTTCCCCTATTGCCGGCCACGCCCCTTTGGCAAGCCCTTAGGGTGTCAGAGTCACCAATTTATTGCAAAATCTGTTCCCCTTCTCCCCAAGAATGTTTCTCTGACCAAATTGGGGTCAAATCCATTCAAAACTTTATGACTAGTAGCGATTTGGAAGGAAATTACCTCTATTTCCCAGTAGTGCCCCGCCCCTTTGGCCCCTTGGGGGGGCCAGTCAGGTAACCATTGATGCAAAATCTGTTCCCCGTTCCCTTAAAGGGATGTATTCCTGAACCAAAGACTGGGTTCAAATCCATTCATAACTTTATGACAATTAGGCGAATTTTAATGGAATTGCCTCAAGTTCCCCCTATTGGGCCCTGCCCCTCAGGCCCCTTGGGGGTCAGAGTCACCATTTATGCAAAATCTGTTCCCCTTCCCCAAGAATGTTTTCTGACCAAATTGGGTTCAAATCCATCAAAACTTTATGACTAGTAGCGATTTGAAGGAATTACCTCATATTTCCCCATTAGGCCCCCGCCCCTTTGGCCCCTTGGGGGTCCGAGTCACCATTTATGCAAAATCTGTTCCCTTTCCTGAAGGATTGTTTTCTGACCAAATTGGGTTCAAATCCATTCATAACTTTATGACAAGTAGCGATTTTAAGGAATTGCCTCAATTTCCCCTATTGGGCCCTGCCCCTCAGGCCCACTTGGGGGTCAGAGTCACCATTTATGCAAATCTGTTCCCCTTTCCCCCAAGAATGTTTCTGACCAAATTGGGTTCAAATCCATTCATAACTTTATGACTAGTAGCGATTTGAAGAAATTACCTCAATTTCCCCTATTAGGCCCCGTCTCTCAGGCCCCTTGGGGGTCAGAGTCACCATTTACGCAAATCTTGTACCCTTCCCCAATGGATGTTTCTGACCAAATTGGGTTCAAATCCACATTCATAACTTTATGACAAGTAGCGATTTTTAAGGAATTAACTCAATTCCCCTATTGCGCCCCCGCCCCTTTGGCCCCTTAGGGGTCAGAGTCACCATTTATGCAAAATCTGTTCCCTTCCCCCAAGAATGTTTCTGACCAAATTGGGTTCAAATCCATTCAAAACTTTATGACTAGTAGCGATTTGAAGGAATTACCTCTATTTCCCCAGTAGGCCCCGCCCCTTTGGCCCCTTGGGGGTCAGTCACCATTTATGCAAAATCTGTTCCCTTTCCCTGAAGGATGTTTCTGACCAAACTGGGTTCAAATCCATTCATAACTTTATGACAAGTAGCGATTTTAAGGAATTGCCTCAATTTCCCCTATTGGGCCCTGCCCCTCAGGCCCCTTGGGTGTCAGAGTCACCATTTATGCAAAATCTGTTCCCCTTCCCCCAAGAATGTTTCTGACCAAATTGGGTTCAAATCCATTCATAACTTTATGACTAGTAGCGATTTGAAGAAATTACCTCTATTCCCCCATTAGGCCCCGCCCCTTTGGCCCCTTGGGGGTCAGAGTCACCATTTATGCAAAATCTGTTCCCCTTCACATAAGAATGTTTCTGACGAATTTGGGTTTAAATCCATTCATAACTTTATGACTAGTAGCGATTTAAAGGAATTACCTCTATTTCCCCTATTCGGCCCACCCCTCAGGCCCCTTGGGGGTCAGAGTCACCATTTATGCAAAATCTGTTCCCCTTCCCCAAGAATGTTCTGACTAAATTGGGTTCAAATCCATTCATAACTTTATGACTAGTAGCGATTTGAAGGAATTACCTCTATTTCCCCATTAGGCCCCACCCCTCAGGCCCCTTGGGGGTCAGAGTCACCATTTATGCAAAATCTGTTCCCCTTCCCCCAAGAATGTTTCTGACTAAATTGGGTTCAAATCCATTCATAACTTTATGACTAGTAGCGATTTGAAGGAATTACCTCTATTTCCCCATTAGGCCCCGCCCTTTGGCCCCTTGGGGGTCAGAGTCACCATTTATGCAAAATCTGTTCCCCTTCCCCAAAGGATGTTTCTGACCAAATTGGGTTCAAATCCATTCATAACTTTATGACAAGTAGCGATTTTAAGGAATTAACTCAATTTCCCCTATTGCGCCCCGCCCCTTTGGCCCCTTAGGGGTCAGAGTCACCATTTATGCAAAATCTGTTCCCCTTCCCCCAAGAATGTTTCTGACCAAATTGGGTTCAAATCCATTCAAAACTTTATGACTAGTAGCGATTTGAAGGAATTACCTCTATTTCCCCAGTAGGCCCCGCCCCTTTGGCCCCTTGGGGGTCAGTCACCATTTATGCAAAATCTGTTCCCTTTCCCTGAAGGATGTTTCTGACCAAACTGGGTTCAAATCCATTCATAACTTTATGACAAGTAGCGATTTTAAGGAATTGCCTCAATTTCCCCCTATTGGGCCCTGCCCCTCAGGCCCCTTGGGGGTCAGAGTCACAATTTATGCAAAATCTGTTCCCCTTCCCCCAAGAATGTTTCTGACCAAATTGGGTTCAAATCCATTCAAAACTTTATGACTAGTAGCGATTTGAAGGAATTACCTATATTTCCCATTAGGCCCCCGCCCCTTTGGCCCCTTGGGGTCAGAAGTCACCATTTATGCAAAATCTGTTCCCTTTCCCTGAAGGATGTTTCTGACCAAACTGGGTTCAAATCCATTCATAACTTTATGACAAGTAGCGATTTAAAGGAATTGCCTCAATTTCCCCTATTGGGCCCTGCCCCTCAGGCCCCTTGGGGGTCAGAGTCACCATTTATGCAAAATCTGTTCCCCTTCCCCCAAGAATGTTTCTGACCAAATTGGGTTCAAATCCATTCATAACTTTATGACTAGTAGCGATTTGAAGAAATTACCTCTATTTCCCCATTAGGCCCCGCCCCTTTGGCCCCTTGGGGGTCAGAGTCACCATTTATGCAAAATCTGTTCCCCTTCACATAAGAATGTTTCTGACGAATTTGGGTTTAAATCCATTCATAACTTTATGACTAGTAGCGATTTTAAAGGAATTACCTCTATTTCCCCCTATTCGGCCCCACCCCTCAGGCCCCCTTGGGGGTCAGAGTCACCATTTATGCAAAATCTGTTCCCCTTCCCCCAAGAATGTTTCTGACTAAATTGGGTTCAAATCCATTCATAACTTTATGACTAGTAGCGATTTGAAGGAATTACCTCTATTTCCCCTATTCGGCCCCACCCCTCAGGCCCCTTGGGGGGTCAGAGTCACACATTTATGCAAAATCTGTTCCCCTTCCCCAAAGAATGTTTCTGACTAAATTGGGTTCAAATCCATTCATAACTTTATGACTAGTAGCGATTTGAAGGAATTACCTCTATTTCCCCATTAGGCCCCGCCCCTTTGGCCCCCTTGGGGTCAGAGTCACCATTTATGCAAAATCTGTTCCCCTTCCCCAAAGGATGTTTCTGACCAAATTGGGTTCAAATCCATTCATAACTTTATGACTAGTAGCGATTTAAAGGAATTGCCTCAATTTCCCCTATTGGGCCCTGCCCCTCAGGCCCCTTGGGGGTCAGAGTCACCATTTATGCAAAATCTGTTCCCCTTCCCCCAAGGATGTTTCTGACCAAATTTGGTCAAAATCCAATAAGAACTTTTTGACTAGTAGCGATTTGAAGCAAATGTTGACGGACGACGGACGACGGACGCCGCACCATGGCATAAGCTCACCGGACCTTCTGTCCAGGTGAGCTAATAAATGTTGTATTTTTTTTCTTTTCGCTCCATCGCGCACATATTAGGGTAATTAGGCGGACCGCGACCTACATAGTTAGCAATATCGCGTCGAGTCAAGTATGAAATTTTGACTAGTGTAAAGTGAGGGTCTATACGGACGGAATAAAACACCTAGATGAGACTAAATGGGTGTTTTGGGGTACATAAACATCTCATTTATCCATATATGTAAGGTAGGTGTTATGTCACACCCGATTTTATTGTTTTTGCATCAAATTCTTAGCGACACCAAACGGTGTCGGATAATTCCACGTTTTCATATAGTAGTGCGCTCTGGCCCTACACCAGACATGGTGACAGGGCCAGAGAAAACTCGGGCTACAGTAACTGGTATTAAAGATTGGGTGGTACTTGACTATGTGGATGAGTCCTATGCTGTATCATTATGTAGACGCTGACTTTTTTTACTTTTCCAGGAAATGATGCCATTGCCTGAGATTTACTCTGAGGAAGTGATAGGACTGCCTGGACCAGAAGAAATATCTGCCTCTCAAAACGTAAGTTCAGTCTCTCTGACCGAAATCAGAGAGAGTATTTATAAGTCTTATTACTCTGATAACAAGTGATATAGCGTATTTTTCAGCATCATTGATTTATTATAGATGTAATATATATGCCTTGAGTATGTGATGTGTTGATGGACAAAATTATTTTGATATAATCATAAATTCGAAACTCTAAAAGCTGTATTCCGGATATAACAGAAACTATCTTCATTTTGTATACTGGTACGTTTTATATTATATACAGGTGACTATTGATTACATCATTGTCTCCCACCTACTTGTGTTTGTCGACATAGTCTGTACAGACAACACTATTCCACGTGATATCCTGCATCCACATCGACGCGCCCTCTGGCAGCAACTCCGCTTAGAAATACTCAACTTCCTGTGTAGCATGCACGGGACAATGGCCCAGGTCCCTCATGTCTCGAATGATATCACCCTTCCATGTGTCAGAGAGGCTTCCTGTAATGGTCCACGCTCGGGATTTACACGTGACAGTCGAAACTTCCTTATAGCCAGTGCTGTCCGGGACGTGTTTAGTCGCCTCCAGCACAAATACAGTTTGTTATCAAACCAGTAGTCCGGCAGAAAAATTAATAATCCTTTGTCATCATTTATAATCAGCGACTCAAGAGGAAACTAACTTTGCAGCATTTTTGTTAAATTTCGGAATGTGATTCGTCGTGTGACATTTGTTCCCTTTCTCATTGATGACGTGATTTAGTTGTTTTTAATTTGTAAGTCCAGTAAACATACTCATTGTTGGCATTAGTGAGTTTACGTATGTATTAATTTTGCCCTTTATTTTTGGATTTGTCCTCCGCGCATTTTAAACATGGTTGCTTTGTATATTAAGTTTTGTTTACTACTGCCGATGACTCGTAGATGTATTTTACATTGAAGAACTTACCTTTATTTTATAGGTGGAATATACATTTTATCAATTACGAATATTTTTCAGTTATTATTTTTACTTTGAATTAAAACACATATCACAACATATTTCGTGTTTTCTGTTGTTTTTATCATGTTTCAATTATTAAAATGAGTTTTGATGAAGAAATGTCTCAGATGATTTGTAGTAAGTAGATTATTTTCCCTTCATGAATACGGATCCGCTCATATTATTGCATTCGTTGATGACGGATGTGATTTTCAAATCTCCCCCTCTGAAAACTTTACACCGTGTCGTGTATATATGAAAAGTTATATTTACATATTAGTTTTTTTCATATTTACTCTTTCCGTCAGCTGTTGATATCAGTTGCAAAAACTATGATATGTGAACAAGATTTTGAACGTAATTTTGAATAGCTCCACGATTCAGATAATGACACACCTTTAAATCACCCCGGTTATCATAACCCAGTGTGTTTTTATCGTAATGACAGAGTATAGGCGAAATATCAGTATACGCATCTAATGCATTGAAAACTAAATCTCGTAATGATCTTAATGTTGATGGAGTTGAGTGTTTGGATTGGAATATCTTTCAAAAAGACACATTTTTTGTTTGGAACATTTTACAGACCCACAAATTCAAATGTTCAACTCTGGAGTAAAATGAAACAATCCATGGATCGACGTTCCATACAGAAATCTCTCATATTGTTATAGCAGGAGATTTTAAGGTAACCCTACTTAAAAATCATCCCCACAAGGGTCATTCATGTGATATCCTTGACATACAACCTTACACAATTAGTAAACAAATGTACTCATTTTACTGATAATACTCCTCTATGTTAGACCTTATTCTTGTCAGTAACCCTTCAATACTACAACGAACATTTGTCGGCGAGTCATTTCTAGACCAACCATTACGGTTATATTGTCATGTATTTGGAATATCTAATGTTACTAAAACCTTTGACTGTAATGAAATAGATGAGTCTTGTAAAAACACTGACGTATTAGATAGTATTTCCCATGCTTGTATCCCGAATAAAAAGAATGCTGTTAAAATATCTGTCTTGGATGTGGTACGACATTAAAAGACTGATGACAATACGTAAAGAAATACATAAAAAAGTAAAACAAACTAATATAAAACGTGACTGCTTAGAGTTTAAACATACTCGCAATAAGTGCGTCAACCTAATAAGGCAGTCTAAAGAAAATTATTTAAAAAAAAACTCATTAGAACTATCTGTCCCAGATTGTTCCACCAAGTCATGGTGGAAAATCCTCTAAAAGTTCACCAAAATAGAAACAGACAAAACAAGCGTTCCAGTTATAAGTAGAGACGGTCTATATTATGATGAAGATAGTGATAAAGCCATCACTTTTAACTGATATGTTTCTAGCCAATATTACGTTGATGACTCGATAACTCTGCCACCGTACTTCCGGGAGATGACTCGTGTATCTCTTCTACCAAGCTTAGTCATATTACGGTAACAAGTAATGATGTAAAGGATTATTGGTTAATCTGGATCAGTCTAAATCAGTTGGACCCGATTTAGTCATCCTCAAGTATTAAAAGAGACTGCTGATGTTCTTTGTAATCCCCTACCACGTTTCTTCAATAAATGCCTTACCATGTCAAAAGTCCCGTCGTCATGGAAACAACTAATGTCATAAGTGTATATAAAAAAGGAAACCGTGATGACACTAAGAATTATTGTCCGATATCTCTATTAGATGTCTATTAAAAGTATTTGAACGTTGTATATTCAAACACATGTAAAATTTCCTTTGTCAAAATAGTCTTATTACTAGCTGTCAATCGGGGTTCACACCTGGTTTGCTCTACTATAAACCAATTACTCAGTATATCTAACGACTCTAGACTCAGGCAAAGAATCCGTGCAGTATTTTGCGACATCAGTAAAGCTTTCGTTTCCGATATAAATTCAATGATAAAACAGTTTGCCTATGATACGTCTTTGTATATGGCTGAAGAAAATCCTATAACGACACATGGAATTCTAGAATCGGACTTGGAAAAAATAAATGCATGGTCACGTCAGTCGCTTGAAGTTTTTAACCCTAATAAATCGGAAACCATCACCATCATCAGAAAAATACACCTCAAAATCATCCTTTCCTTCATATGAACCAAGTTCCTATAAATAATGTATCTTTCCATCAGCACATCGGAGTCTTTTTCTCTTCCAAAGGTAGTTTGACAGACCCATGTCCCTGTCAACTACATTATAACTAAAACTAAACTCAACTGCATGCTAACATTATAATTCCAACTTGATAGGAACACTTAAAGAGGCTTACCCGCAGACGGACCGGTAAACGGCACATCTCCGATCACTAAATAAACTTCAGTACACGTTTCTATGTGACAAAATTTGAGGCTTTCCGACTTTATTTCTTGAAAACAATTACAGAATATGTATTTAAAAGACGTTTTAAAACTCAACCTGAGAGGGAAATATATGGAATATAACGGCAAATCTTCTTTGTAAATCGCCGCTGCCTTTGAAGTTACACTGTGCGGCACTGTGCACGTGCTTGTTTCTTTGATGTGTCAATCAAATTAGACTCCACTTTATAGCGGGGACTTATTGCGGGTTGCGATTAAATAAATAATATTTAAAAAAATGAGGTTTTAATATCACTTTTCAGCGTTTATAAGGAAAATAAAATGAAAAACTCAACAATTCCAACAATCTGTCATGTGTAAAAAATCTTTTTCTATTGGCCAATTTTTCTGATCTCTCTGCGGGCAAGCCTCTTTAACAATCAATCTATTTTTTTCATTTATTAGATCTTGCTAGGTTATTGAATGGATAGTGAAGAAGAAGTCTGGGAAGATATCATTGGATCATTATTTAGATGATGTCTTGTTTGCTGGTAGAGCTAACACAGGAAGATGTGGCATTTTGATGGGAGAGTTTGGGGAAGTTTGTGATGAACTGGTATTCCTATTGCTAGAGAGAAAACAGAGGGCCCCAGAACTATACTGATATTTTTAGGGTTAGAAAAAGTATGGAGATATTGTGTGGGGAAATATACCGTATGAACTTGGGCAAAAAACTTGAAAACCTCAATATTGAAGCAGCCCGTATTGTAACAGGTGAAACTAAATTAGTAAGCATTGAACAACTTTTTATAAAATCAGGCTGGGTCAGCTTATTTGTTCGGAGGCAAATTCATGAAATTATTCAATTCTATAAAATGGTTTAACAATATACACCAGAGTATCTATATAAGCCTCATCCCGAGTACTGTATCTGAAGGTTATCAGTATGATACAGGTAACTCGGACCATACTTTAATTATATCAATATTGTGCAAAACCTATTTTTATAAACTATCTTTCCTACCTTCTGTTATAGATCAGTGGAATAGTCTTCCACAAATGTTCGCTCAAATCCGCCTACTGCTGCTTTAAAATTTTACCTTCAAAAGCAATACACTAAGAAAACGCCCATATATTGTAGTTTAGGTACCAGTAAGGGTCAAATATAACATGCACGACTACAAATTAGTGTAGCTATTTAAATGACCATTTATTTGCAAAAAAAATGTCTTTGTCTCCGTTATGTATATGCGGTGAAATCGAAGACATTGACAAGCATTTTTTATGGAGGCGTCACAATCTCTCACTTTCATTTTCGTTATATTTCCTTTCACAGTTCATTTTGTAGTTTTTTTCGGTTCATATATGGTGTAGTTGAACTATATATACATTTATGAAAACTATCAAGACTACAAATAAAGTGCTATTACATGAAAAAAAGGTATATTCTGTATAAATTTCTCTTCGGCGGAAGCCCGGAATTTGAGACCTCTGGTGGTAGTTTCTGTAACTAGGGGTAATGATTCGCTTATAATTAGTTCCAAGTATGAGGCACGTCATTGTAGTCCGTCATTCAAAGTAGATGTGCACAGAAATGTATTTACTATGCTGATAATGTTTTGAACATTTCATGAACTATTTTGAATAAACAATAAGAATAATGTCTTGTAAATATCTACACCTGCATCGATTTTTTGCAAATCTATATTGAAAATACTGTTTGAAGGGAGATAACTGCGAGATTCTGACGTTACCTTACAGAGGACACTTGTTTAACTACTAGAAATAAAGATGGCATAACAACCAAGCGCAAACAAATTCCCGATTTTCATAATACCCTCCAGGTTTTGGCTAACAACATTTCTTTTGTTTACAACTTGGTAGTTTGTTCACGAGATTTTATGAGATTTAGTCCGATATTTAGCGATCACGTGTTCCGCCTGTTTACCTGTCAAAATGGAGGCACGTGGACACGGGCTTCACACGAAGCATCAAACTGATGTTTGTCGCTAGAAATTAATATCTATCAACATGAATTAAAGGCAAGTTGCTTACAAAGTTTAAATCTGTTTGTTGACCCACTGAAATAAGTGTTTGTTTATTTAGGACGAACTGTTTACGATAAGTTGTTCAAGCCTGGCCAGACCACAAAATCACAATATCTACTGCGATTATAGTCCGAATTTTCTGACGATCTTGCTATATACTATATGCAAACTTTAATCAGCTTTAAGGCGATATCAACCCCAGAACCCTTCGGATTACTGCGATAACTGATCGAAGTCCCTGTGTTTCAAATCCATGAATCGGTAGACCTACGTGATGGCGTGATGGAATTCGATCGTTTATTTTTTAAAACTTAAGAAAACTGGCACATATCTGTCGTGGTGGTCATTTGTGCTGTACCTTCCCCGACAGAGACAATATACAAAATCTGGATTTCTGTGATAAGGTTTACTGCAGTAGCTACTCGCACTCGTAATATATATGAAAATGCTAAATTATTATTGAACCAGCTTGTCTTAATTATTTATATATTATTCAGCTCACGATTCAACCTTTTCAAATGTTTTCATGTAATATATATATACATTTGTATGCACCAAGCTGTGAAATGTTTGTATTACATAGAATATTTAAACAATACAAAGTAATTGTAGATTAACAAAATGTATACCAATTGCATTTTAACCTATTAGTACAACTTTTTGTTGTTTTCATGTAATATAACTTTTTGTTGTTTTCATGTAAAATGATAAATACATGTATATCTATTGGCAATCAATATCAAATCCATATAATATAAGACTTTCTCAAATATCAATAATAATATTCCTCATAACTTTCAAAATAAATCTATTTTGCTTTTGAAATTTAATTAAAAATGTTTGATTTTCATGTCGCGAACATATCCCTTAAAATAATCATCAATCTCCTTATTGGTCTCCAGAAAGTGTGAAAATAAATGAAACATTTTTTGTCAATAATTCTATTTATTATGAATTTATGTATAACCATTTAGGTTTTTTCCAATGTTGACCTTTAAAACTATATATATATATATATATATACAAGCAACAATCTGTGGGATGTCAAATATGGAAGGCTATAGCTGTTTCAGGATAAATTGCCAAAAATGCTTATAAGTACTGTTTCTTATCACTGATCACATATATTGGGTTTTCGACTATTATGTGTTATTGCTACTTAAGTGTGAATTTTTTCGGCTTAAGTGATAATGTATTTCTTTGTACTTATGTGCAACAGACATCGCGAGAGTTTAATTCTCGTACATATAATATTGACTCCTACAAAAAGAAGTTGAGTGATCATGAGTGTTGACCTACGAGAGGCATTTTATCAAATCTCATATTGACCATACTGATTGCTCATGATCATATTTCATCCGGCCTAGTAAACTCTAGAAAAAACATCTTAATTTATGAAAGTAGCTAACTCATTTAATGTATGTGTAAAAATTAAGTATATATATATATCGTACAAAACATCAAACTTCTAATATGGTAGATATGAAACATACATTTAGGCTGACTGCCTGATAATATAATACAATTTGTACAGAGTTTACAATCCTTTGACATTCAGCTCATAATATACACCATTATAATTTGATCTGTCCTCATGCGTCGGTCTTCTTCTTAAGACCAAGATATCGCAGAATGGTGTACAAAAGGTTCTTAAGCTGTTTTATCAAAATTGTTAATTTCATGGCCCCCTATGTGTCACATTCTCCCTGGGGAGAGGATACATTTTACTATAGTTAACTGTTTATATAGGAAACTCATCACACATATTTTAGCATAATTTGTTTCATTTTCATCGGAAATTGGTTAGCACGTGGTTAGGGCAAACTTTTCTCAATGACATATTGTCAGAGAATGTCAAGGCCAACGACTTGTTATGGGTTCGAATGTCAAAAATAAAAATCTCAAATTGATTATTTTTTTCATTTCATATGAAAGAACATAGTCCACTCAAACAGAATGTGCATATTTTATTGTCATCAGATAAAAATAAGGCAGAAAGATATGGCACTTGGAAAAGAATCATAAAGCTATTTTCTCCAGCCAAAATTAAAAAATAATCCAAAATTGCAGAATAAAGGTTTCTGCTCTTTTATCTATATACACATGAAGGCTTGATGTTTGGCGCATCGATAACGTATGGCTGGCTACAAATGTTATACTTATATTTGACCTTGACCTTCATTCAAGGTCACGGGGGTCAAATGATGAAAAAAATTCAAAGTTCTTTCAAAATGATTAATTTGGGTCACATTTTAAAGAATCGGCCCTTTTAAAGGTGTGTGCAATGTATCAAGGTCAAATAATCAAAATGACGCAGATATGGCACTTTTAAAAAGAAATTCCTACCAAAATGAAAAAATGACCCAAAACTGCACATACACATGAAGGCTGGATATTTGGCAAACAGATACATGTAACATGTATGACTGGCTACAAATATTGAGTTTATCTCTCTGACCTTGACCTTCATTCACATTTTAAAGAACCGGCTCTTATGAAGGTGTGTGCGAAGTTTCAAGGGCAAACTATTAAAAATGATGCAGACATGCCCTTTAAAGAATGTTTTCTTGCCAAAATTAAAAATTATCCATCAATTGCAATTCAATTGTTGGCTCAAAAGGGGTGTCCAGCAAGATTATGGAGTTGGGATCTGAATGGTTTCACAGATAAAACAAGAGGCCCAGAGGGCCTGTATCGCTCACCTGGTTTTATGAGATATGAAACAAGAATGATGCTTAAGTTTATTTGTCGCTGGTATTTCTATGTCAATATATCATAAGCATTTTATATGGGTACATGTACATTGGTTTATTGTTATTCTAAAAATGTCAGACCTATTTTGGTCCCATCCTTCAGCCCCCGGGAGGTTAACCCCAACATTCGTACAATTTTGAATACCCACCCCATAACCATGCTACCATACAAATGTAGGGGTTATACCAAATTGTGCAATTAATCCATGAAATGAAATTGACTTTGGGTACAACCCCATAGGGATTGCTACCACACCAATGTGAGTTATATCCATAACTTAGTTTCAGAGAAACCAATTGACCCCTTTTGACCCTGCCCCCCAGAGGTCAACCCCACCATTTTTACAATTTTGAATCCCTACCCAAAATGATGCTACCAGTCAAGTATGAGCTATATCGATTGCTTAGTTTCAGAGAAGAAGTTATTTATGTCAATTAAGCCAAATTGACCAAGAGATGAACACAATCCTGATGTAAAAATAGGCCCAGGGTTCTTTCCCCACCCCAAGGGACTTATACAATCATATTGAATTGATATCAAATATGAAAGTTTTCTTCAATATTTTGCATGTAAAACGCTGTATATTTATATACAGTACCTATAGCTACTAGGCTATTATCTACATCTTGGTGGTAAATTAAAAAGCAACAAATCACAAGTCACAGTTTATTGTTAATATTGACATTGGATCTATTAAAATAGATGGAATTGATATCTAATTTTAAAATAATTGTCCTTAACAAATGAGGTCTTTGTTGAAAAAAAAGTGTAATAACTTTTAAAAGCTGTCAATCTAATTTTGATATTATTCTAAGATCAAAATAGAAAGGAATAAACAATTTTGTTTACAAGATATTGAAAGACATTGCACACTTTCAACAAAAAAAGTAGCAGACACTCCCTGTATTTTCAATACATATCGTGTATTGTTATAACTTATCGAAATGCATATCATATTGTTTCGACATTTCTAATACCCAGGCCTATAAAATATTAGTTTTTTTTAAACACATAAATGCAAATTTTGAACTACTTAAGTATAAAAGATGGTTTAAAGTATGAATGTTAATGACATGTACCTAAGTAGAAGTTGATTTGAAAAAATTTAAAATGTTTGACTTCTTAAGTAAAGGTTTGATTGAAATAATAAATGTTTAACTACTTTTAGAAGTAGGTTTGAAACTTTAAGATGGTTAAAACCATTATGTATATCGGAACAGTCTAAACCATTACATTCATCAGGACTGTGAAAACCATTATGTCCGGTTGGTTTGACACACTTAAGTGGAAATGTTTAGTCATGTTGATATCAGTTTAATTTGTATTCTTGCTTTATTTCAAATATCTCCTTTTACATCTGACTAACGCCTCCTACAGTACTTTCAGTACTTTGATTATTAGATTGTAGAAGATACGGTCAAATAAGAAGACGCTACCTACATTATTTGCGTTATGATATTAATCTAGAATTTCTACTTTTTGGAGAGGAATGTTTTTCTTTATCTGATAATAAAATAATATTTCTAACTGTACAGGATCACTTACTTAAAACTGGAAAGTTTTCTTCAGTAGATTAATATGACATGTAAACATGAAGAATATAGAGGATATTGAATGGTTTCCCGTTTAATATAACATATATTTCACGAGTATGACAGAATATCGATATTTTCACGAGTGCGAAGCACGAGTAAAAAATATCGAAATATTCTGTCATAACTTATATTTTTACTGCAAACTTATAAAATAAAAAAAAAAAAAAAGGGGGGGGGGTCAAATTTTTTTTTTTTTTTTGAAAAAAAAAGGGGTTTTTTTTTTTAAATAACTTTTTGAAAAAAAAAAAAGGGGGCCCCTTTTTTTTTTTTTTCAATCCCTTTAAAAATTTTTTTGAAAAAAAAAATTTAAATTTTCCCTTTTAAAAAAGGGAAAAATTTTTCAAAAAAAAAAAAAAAAAAAAAAAAAAAAAAAAAAAAAAAAAAAAAAAAAAAAAAAAAAAAAAAAAAAAAAAAAAAAAAAAAAAAAAAAAAAAAAAAAAAAAAAAAGGGGGGGGGGGGGGGGGGGGGGGGGGGGGGGGGGGGGGGGGGGGGGGGGGGGGGGGGAATTTAAAACTTTTTAAAGGTATGGAAAATTTTGGGCCCTTTTCCAAAATTTTAGTGAAAAATTCAAAATTTCAAAATTGTTTTAAAAAATAAAAATAAAAATTTTTAAAAAAACCCACCCTAAAAATTAGTTTTTTAAAAAAAAAAATTTTATTTAAGAAAAATTTTTTTAAAGGAAAGGAAATTTGATTAAAATTTAAACAAATTGTTTTTAAAAATTTTTGGGGGTTATTCTTGGAAAATTTGTTAAATACAAAGTTTAAGGGGTTAAAAATTTTTTTGAGGAAAACAATTTTAATAATTAAAAAATAACTAATTTTGAAAAACCCACCCTAGAAATTTTTTCTTGTGATATTTTAAAGTTTTTTAAAAAACAAATTTTAAACAACTAGTTGCTTTTTTTTGTTAGAAGGTTTAAGAAATACAACTTAGGTTTAAAAACCCCAAATTTTTTTTGGGGAAATTTTTCTAACCAAAAATTTTCAAAGAAAAACAAACTAAATTTCCCTTTTTTTTAAAAGAAAAAAACTTAAAATTAATGGGAATTTTAAAACAAACACTTTCTCCTATTTTACCAAAATAAAAAAAAACCATAACAAATTTTCTCATATTTTTCAACAATTTTTCTATTCAATAAAAAAATTATTTTTTAAAAATTTTGGGGCCCCTTGGGGAAATATTTTTAAAAAAAACCTATAATAGTTTTCCAAAATTTACATACAGAAAGGGTTTTAAAAGGGCAACTCCAAGTTAATGGTTGGAAGTTTTTAAATAAGGGAAATGAAAAAATTTCCCAAATTTTTGGATTTCCTTTTCTTTTTTTTTCGTTTTCAAGAAACAAAAAACAAAAAGTTTAAATAGCATTCTGGGTCTTTTCGAGAAAACAATTTTTTCCTTTTTTTTTTTTTTTTGGTAAAAAGGGCCGTTTCGTGCGTCAATTTTCCCTTTTTTAAAATGGTCAAAAATTTTAAAAAAAACCCCCCAATTAATTTTTTTTTTTTTTAAAAAAAAATTTTTAAAACTTTGAAAATTTATTTAAAAAATAAGTGGTTTTTTTTTCAATTTTAAAGTTTTTAAACTTTTTTTTGGTTTTTCGCATAGGAAATTTTAAAAACCATTTTCAGAATTTAATTTACCCCTTAAAGCATTTTTGGGGTTTTGAAAAAAGTTTTTTTTAAAAAAGCCCAAAAAATTTTTGGTTTTAAAAGTTTTAAAAATAAAAAAAATTATTTTTTTTTTCACAAATATTTTAATTAATTTTTAAAACTTTTATACCCTTTTTAAAGAGAATAAACAATTTTAAAGAAAGAAAGTTTTTTTTTTTTTTTTTTTTTTTTTTTTTTTTTTTTTTTTTTTTTTCTTGAAATAAGGGGTTTTAAATTTTTACGAAAATTTATTTTTTTTTTTTTGGTTTCTTACCTTTTTTTTTGGACATCACCCCAAATGGGGGGTTTGTTTATTTGGGAAAAAAAAAAATTTTTTTTGAAAAATAAAAAGTTTTTTTTCATACTTTTATAAGAAAAAAAAAAAAATAATTTTTTGGTCATTTATTTTTAATGAAAATTTTTTTAAAAAATTTGAAAATCATTCAAAAACAAAGAAATGATTTTTTTCTTTTTTTAAATAAAAAAATTTTCAATTATTGGGTTTTAAAAAACATACCCGAAAAAAAAAAAAAAAAAAGGTATGTCGTTTATAAAGAAAAAAATTTTAACCCAAAAAAAAAAAAAAAAAAAATTTGATACTTTTTTTTTTTTAATTTCAAAAAATAAAAGAAAAAGCGAAAACCGGGGAAAGAATTTAATTTAAAAATCTAACTAAAGGAGGAAATGGGGGCCCCAAATTTTTTAAAATTTTAGCGGAAATAAAAAGCAACTCATAGGCATTTTGCTTTTTTATTTTTAAAATGCATTTCAGTAAAAAAGAACTTTCCCCAAAAAAAAATTTTTTTTTTTGTTTTTTTAAAGAAAAAATTCTTCCCAAGGGGAAACATCCTCAAAAAATTTTAAAAAACAACACTAATGTAACTTTAAAATATGTTTCTAAAACGTTAAAAAATTTAAAAGGAATTAAAAACATTTTTAAAGGGAACCAAAACAAAAAATTTAAAAAGGGGGCAAACGGGAAACAAAAACCCCAAAGGGTGGGGTGAAATTCTACTTTGGGAAAAAAAACCCCGTAAATTTGAGGTTTAAAATTTTTCCTTTGGCAGTGAAATACATTTTAAAAAAAGTTTGGTATATTAATAAAGATTTTTTGGAAAAAAAAAAAACAAAAAAAAAGGAATTCCTTCTAAAAGTATAAAAAATTTTAGGGGTTTTGGGAAAGTACAAGGGAACCAAACCCGATATTAAGGGAATGACAAAAAGAAAATAATACTTTTTGAGGGGAAAAAAATGGGGTCTGTTGTGGAAAAAAAAGCCCGTAAAAAAATTAAAAAAGTTTATAATTCATTAAAGATTTTGAAAAAAAAAAAAAACCCCCCCAATTCACTTAAAAGTATAAATTTTTAGTTTAATTTAGAAAATTTTTTATAACCCCCAAAACGAAAAAATATTGGGAAAATGAAAGAAAATATTGGGAAAAATAAAGGGATTATGTTGATTAATTAAGAAAAAAAGTTTCTATTAGTTATACTGAGAATAAAAAATTTACCCTTTAATTAAATTATTTTGGGGTTTTTTTTTCTTTAAAGTTTTTGCGAAAATTTTTAGAATAGTATTTAATTTTTTTGCTAGGATATTTATAAACAAAAAAAAATTTTTGAGAATGGCAAAAAAATTTTTGGGGGGTTTTTTTTTTTTGGGTTTTTGTTCCAAAGGTGCCAAATTTTGAACCCTTTTACAGTCAGTAATTTTAAAAAAACCAAAAAAAATTAAAATGAAACCACCCTTTTTAAAAATTTGAAAAGCCCGTGATACGAAAGGGGTTTTTTTTTTTTTTTTTTCCTTTTTTGGGTGGTACAATCGGTATGAAGCCAATCAATTTCAAGACTGGCGAAGGCAGTTTTAATCTAAAATCAAAACATTTATATGTTTGTTTGCTTTATCGGCCGTGAACAGCCAGGGTCAATTTGAGGCGGTGTTGGATATGATAGTAATTTAGCCCTTTGATCTATATTTTACAGATATACTGTATTGTTTGATGGTGACAATAGTAGTTTTGGCGGATGCCCGTTTTATTCGCTCCGAAAGGTCAACTTCATACATACCATATGGTCTCAACTCACCGTGTGGGCCCAGCTATAGTGACACTCCTCTGTTCATGCCTATTCGACCTTTACATAGGAATGATGTTCTACCCAAAGTGGAGGAGGCACAAGGCCTAACCAACCAACTCAGGGACAGTTATGTAAGTAGGCGTCGGTAACTTCGATTTGCTGTTTAAGTGACCCCAATTTGTATAAATTGGTATATATACTACTTGACAAATTATTTCTCTCGGTACAACTACGACAGGAAATTCAAATCTATATCTTCGCATCACCAACACATAGTGTAAATAATACATTTTGCTAATAAATAGATTTATGACATAGTAACACAAATGACGAAGGAAGACAAATTATATATATATATCAGTATTCATTTATTGATCTATTTGTTTATTTATTTATTTGTTTATCTATTCATTTGTTGATCTATTTGTTTATTTATTCATTTATTTGTTTATTTATTAGTTTATTTATTTATTTATTTATTTATTTATGAACTCACCATGATGCCTTATCATCATTTTGCCTTATTTTCATATCAATATGAATGCGATTTTGGGGAAGCTACGTAACAAAGGAATACATATTCCTATCACAGTTACGTATATTGTAACATGACATCTAAAGTTTAAATAATATGTTTCCAAAGGTCATATAACACATATAACAAATCATATAAATATCTAAAATATTCTTTAAGAAATATTCTGCATTGAAAATGAAATTATCAAAACTCTAAGTCACTAAAAATATTACAATTTAAAAAATTCAGCTTCACTGACGTCACCTGATACTTGACAAAGGGAAATTTAGAACCCCTGGATTGTAGGTTTGTAGGTCACCTATCGACAGTTAAAACGGAAATGCTTTGAGTATTGAATGACATAAATTATTTTGTTATTGTCAACAAATATATTCACAATAGGGAAATCGAAATAGTGAGGCTCATCAATCAACAAAAAGCATTAAATAAAGGGCACTTTCATAATGATTAGTAGTTTTGTCAGTCGCCTATCGATATTTATAATAAATATCTTTGAGCATTGAACGACCTTAGTATATATAAACTCAAAACACAGTTGTGATGTCACCTATTGTTATAGGCATTATAATAATAACCAGTGGAAAATGTAGGCATTGTCTGCAGCTGTCTTGTAAGTACGCAGAAGACAGCTAGAAGTTACTTATTGAACAACTGCAGGTAACTTAATGGATAGTCACGGCCTTCGTTGGCGATTGCATATATTGAAACTGTACAATATTGACACAAAACGGGATGTAATTTAATAAATAAAGATACAAGCTCAAACTCCTTATGCACCTCTGTCAATAATTTTAGGTAGTAGTTTTCGGCTAACATCATAAACGTATTCTCAAATTACGTGTTAAGAATACGGAAATCGTAACAATAACAATTATCACACAATAGAAAATAACATTTGTTCATAGTAAAGGTCTAGTGATTGCACTGTAAAAATAAAGTCCACTTTTAGACATTATTTGATTAAAAGATATAATCAAAACTGCATCATATATCGATTATGTCGATTTTTGACTTGAGGAAAGTGCTTATGAAGAAAAAATTTGCGGTATTATCAGATTTTAACAAAATGTGTCTAGAATATGACCATATATTCGTATCGCCATTCATATTTTTCTGAAAACAAGAGAATAAAGATTCTCACATCCTTCACATGGTTATCCGGCGGTTGCTAGGGAAAAGATAAATCGATCTTACACAGCGGGTAAAGACAGCCGGCACGCGTTATATGACGCTGCTCCCCATCAAGTAACGGCATCATTTTACGTTGAGTAACCAAGTCGTAAATTATGACGTCATCAATTTTGACGCACATTCCAAGGTGCATTGAAGATAGTGCGATAAAAAAACATTCATAAAAATTACATTTGCTTGCAAGTATGTGAGAAAAATAATCAAACATGAGTCTGTTTAGCGAACAAGGATATCTGAACCCTCGTGTAAGAGTTTGGCTGGCCAGCACTCGGCGAGCCTCGTCCTGACTGGCCAAACTCTGACACTCGTGTTGATATATCCCTGTCCGTGGAACAGACCCATGTTAGATTTTATTAGCGGCAATTATTCGTAGGAAGGAAACTTTTCGTAAGAACTGGTATAATTAAAGAGGTTTTCAAAATCTACATTCTACTATTTCCTTTCCTGAAGTACTTGTCTGCTACTCTGATTAAATCGTCAATCTTGTTCTGATTAAGTTGTATCAGTAACTGGTATTAAAGATTGGGTGGTACTAGACTATGTGGATGAGACCTATGCTGTATCATTATGTAGACGCTGACTTTTTTACTTTTCCAGGAAATGATGCCATTGCCTGAGATTTACTCTGAGGAAGTGATAGGACTGCCTGGACCAGAAGAAATATCTGCCTCTCAAAACGTAAGTTCAGTCTCTCTGACCGAAATCAGAGAGAGTATTTATAAGTCTTATTACTCTGATAACAAGTGATATAGTGTATTTTTCAGCATCATTGATTTATTATAGATGTAATATATATGCCTTGAGTATGTGATGTGTTGATGGACAAAATTATTTTGATATAATCATAAATTCGAAACTCTAAAAGCTGTATTCCGGATATAACAGAAACTATCTTCATTTTGTATACTGGTACGTTTTATATTACATTACAGGTGACTATTGATTACATCATTGTCTCCCACCTACTTGTGTTTGTCGACATAGTCTGTACAGACAACACTATTCCACGTGATATCCTGCATCCACATCGACGCGCCCTCTGGCAGCAACTCCGCTTAGAAATACTCAACTTCCTGTGTAGCATGCACGGGACAATGGCCCAGGTCCCTCATGTCTCGAATGATATCACCCTTCCATGTGTCAGAGAGGCTTCCTGTAATGGTCCACGCTCGGGATTTACACGTGACAGTCGAAACTTCCTTATAGCCAGTGCTGTCCGGGACGTGTTTAGTCGCCTCCAGCACAAATACAGTTTGTTATGAAACCAGTAGTCCGGCAGAAAAATTAATAATCCTTTGTCATCATTTATAATCAGCGACTCAAGAGGAAACTAACTTTGCAGCATTTTTGTTAAATTTCGGAATGTGATTCGTCGTGTGACATTTGTTCCCTTTCTCATTGATGACGTGATTTAGTTGTTTTTAATTTGTAAGTCCAGTAAACATACTCATTGTTGGCATTAGTGAGTTTACGTATGTATTAATTTTGCCCTTTATTTTTGGATTTGTCCTCCGCGCATTTTAAACATGGTTGCTTTGTATATTAAGTTTTGTTTACTACTGCCGATGACTCGTAGATGTATTTTTCATTGAAGAACTTACCTTTATTTTATAGGTGGAATATACATTTTATCAATTACGAATATTTTTCAGTTATTATTTTTACTTTGAATTAAAACACATATCACAACATATTTCGTGTTTTCTGTTGTTTTTATCATGTTTCAATTATTAAAATGAGTTTTGATGAAGAAATGTCTCAGATGATTTGTAGTAAGTAGATTGTTTTCCCTTCATGAATACGGATCCGCTCATATTATTGTATTCGTTGATGACGGATGTGATTTTCAAATATCCCCCTCTGAAACTTTACACCGTGTCGTGTATATATGAAAAAGTTATATTTACATATTAGTTTTTTTCATATTTACTCTTTCCGTCAGCTGTTGATATCAGTTGCAAAAAATTATGATAATGTGAACAAGATTTTGAACGTAATTTTGAATAGCTCCACGAATTAGATAATGAAACACCTTTAAATCACCCCGGTTATCATAACCCAGTGTGTTTTTATCGTACTGACAGAGTATAGGCGAAATATCAGTATACGCATCTAATGCATTGAAAACTAAATCTCGTAATGATCTTAATGTTGATAGAGTTGAAAGTGTTGGATCGAAATGTCTTTCAAAAAGATACATTTTTTGTTCGGAACATTTTACAGACCCCAAATTCAAATGTTCAACTCTGGATTAAAATTGAGCAATCTGTTGTTCGAGCTTTTAACACAGGAATCTCTGATATTGTTATAACAGGAGATTTTAACGTAAACCTATTTCAAAATCATCCCCACAAGGGACATTTATGTAATATTCTGGATACATACAACCTTACACAATTAGTAAACAAATGCACTCATTTTACTGAAAATACTTTCTTTATGCTAGACCTTATTCTTTTCAGTAACCCTGAAATACTACAACGAACATTTGTCGTTGAGTCATTTCTAGAGCAACCATTACGATACCATTGTCCTGTATTTGGAATATATAATGTTAATAAAACCTTTGACTGTAATGAAATAGATGAGTCTTGTAAAAAATTTTGACGTATTAGATAGTATTTCCCATGCTTGTATCCCGAATAAAAAGAATGCTGTTAAAATAGAGATCTGCCTTGGATGTGTTACGACATTAAAAGACTGATTACAATACGTAAAAAAAATACATAAAAAGGCAAAAAAAACTAATATAAAACGTGACTGCTTAGAGTTTAAACATACTCGCAATAAGTGCGTCAACCTAATTAGGCAGTCTAAAGAAAATTATTTAAAAAAAACTAATTAGAACTATCTGTCCCAAATTGTTCCACCAAGTCATGGTGGAAAATCCTCTAAAAGTTCACCAAAATAGATACAGACAAAACTAGCGTTCCAGTTATAAGTAGTGACGGTCTTTATTATGATGAAGATAGTGATAAAGCCATAACTTTTAACTGATATGTTTCTAGCCAATATTACGTTGATGACTCGATAACTCTGCCACCGTACTTCCGGGAGATGACTCGTGTATCTCTTCTACCAAGCTTAGTCATATTACGGTAACAAGTAATGATGTAAAGGATTATTGGTTAATCTGGATCAGTCTAAATCAGTTGGACCCGATTTAGTCATCCTCAAAGTATTAAAAGAGACTGCTGATGTTCTTTGTAATCCCCTACCCCGTTTCTTCAATAAATGCCTTACCATGTCAAAAGTCCCGTCGTCATGGAAACAACTAATGTCATAAGTGTATATAAAAAAGGAAACCGTGATGACACTAAGAATTATTGTCCGATATCTCTATTAGATGTCTATTAAAAGTATTTGAACGTTGTATATTCAAACACATGTAAAATTTCCTTTGTCAAAATAGTCTTATTACTAGCTGTCAATCGGGGTTCACACCTGGTTGCTCTACTATAAACCAATTACTCAGTATATCTAACGACTCTAGACTCAGGCAAAGAAATCCGTGCAGTATTTTGCGACATCAGTAAAGCTTTCGTTTCCGATATAAATTCAATGATAAAACAGTTTGCCTATGATACGTCTTTGTATATGGCTGAAGAAAATCCTATAACGACACATGGAATTCTAGAATCGGACTTGGAAAAAATAAATGCATGGTCACGTCAGTCGCTTGAAGTTTTTAACCCTAATAAATCGGAAACCATCACCATCATCAGAAAAAATACACCTCAAAATCATCCTTTCCTTCATATGAACCAAGTTCCTATAAATAATGTATCTTTCCATCAGCACATCGAAGTCTTTTTCTCTTCCAAAGGTAGTTTGACAGACCCATGTCCCTGTCAACTACATTATAACTAAAACTAAACTCAACTGCATGCTAACATTATAATTCCAACTTGATAGGAACACTTAAAGAGGCTTACCCGCAGACGGACCGGTAAACGGCACATCTCCGATCACTAAATAAACGTCAGTACACGTTTCTATGTGACAAAATTTGAGGCTTTCCGACTTTATTTCTTGAAAACAATTACAGAATATGTATTTAAAAGACGTTTTAAAACTCAACCTGAGAGGGAAATATATGGAATATAACGGCAAATCTTCTTTGTAAATCGCCGCTGCCTTTGAAGTTACACTGTGCGGCACTGTGCACGTGCTTGTTTCTTTGATGTGTCAATCAAATTAGACTCCACTTTATAGCGGGGACTTATTGCGGGTTGCGATTAAATAAATAATATTTAAAAAATGAGGTTTTAATATCACTTTTCAGCGTTTTATAAGGAAAATAAAATGAAAAACTCAACAATTCCAACAATCTGTCATGTGTAAAAAATCTTTTTCTATTGGCCAATTTTTCTGATCTCTCTGCGGGCAAGCCTCTTTAACAATCAATCTATTTTTTTCATTTATTAGATCTTGCTAGGTTTATTGAATGGATAGTGAAGAAGTCTGGGAAGATATCATTGGATCATTATTTAGATGATGTCTTGTTTGCTGGTAGAGCTAACACAGGAAGATGTGGCATTTTGATGGGAGAGTTTGGGGAAGTTTGTGATGAACTTGGTATTCCTATTGCTAGAGAGAAAACAGAGGGCCCCAGAACTATACTGATATTTTTAGGGTTAGAAAAAGTATGGAGATATTGTGTGGGGAAATATACCGTATGAACTTGGGCAAAAAACTTGAAAACCTCAATATTGAAGCAGCCCGTATTGTAACAGGTGAAACTAAATTAGTAAGCATTGAACAACTTTTTATAAAATCAGGCTGGGTCAGCTTATTTGTTCGGAGGCAAATTCATGTAATTATTCAATTCTATAAAATGGTTTAACAATATACACCAGAGTATCTATATAGCCTCATCCCGAGTACTGTATCTGAAGGTCATCAGTATGATACAGGTAACTCGGACCATACTTTAATTATATCAATATTGTGCAAAACCTATTTTTATAAACTATCTTTCCTACCTTCTGTTATAGATCAGTGGAATAGTCTTCCACAAAATGTTCGCTCAAATCCGCCTACTGCTGCTTTAAAATTTTACCTTCAAAAGCAATACACTAAGAAAACGCCCATATATTGTAGTTTAGGTACCAGTAAGGGTCAAATATAACATGCACGACTACAAATTAGTGTAGCTATTTAAATGACCATTTATTTGCAAAAAAAATGTCTTTGTCTCCGTTATGTATATGCGGTGAAATCGAAGACATTGACAAGCATTTTTTATTAGATTGTAGAAGATACGGTCAAATAAGAAGACGCTACCTACATTGTTTGCGTTATGATGTTAATCTAGAATTTCTACTTTTTGGAGAGGAATGTTTTTCTTTATCTGATAATAAAATAATATTTCTAACTGGACAGGATCACTTACTTAAAACTGGAAAGTTTTCTTCAGTAGAGTAATATGACATGTAAACATGAAGAATATAGAGGATATTGAATGGTTTTCCGTTCAATATAACATATATTTCACGAGTATGACAGAATATCGATATTTTCACGAGTGCGAAGCACGAGTAAAAAATATCGAAATATTCTGTCATAACTTTTATTGTATACTTAGTAATAAATACAGGTTTTTTCGCATATGCATTATGGAGCCAAATCTCCCGATCCGTAATCCTTACCCTATGCATTATTGATTCAGTAATGCACCCCAAACCCTGTATTGGCCCTCTTCGCGGAACACCTCTAAATTTTGCGTCTCATCAAACTATTCGGGTCTCTCGGGTTTTGACGTTAGCTCAATTAACAATTATAGCCATGCTTCACATAACCAGCAAAAGCAAATGTCTGCAATTTTGACCAGTTATCATTCTAAATCAGCGTTGGGTCATGGAATGGACCATACAAATGCTGAAACAGTAACTTTCAATCAGGAGATTCGAACCTCCCAGGAACTTGTTGAGGAAGTGCTAAATGATATACACAGATTTGAATATCAAGAGATGAATGTAGCGAAACCTTCTGTCGTTCCTGTTAATGATCATGAGGCAAAGAATGTTGAATTTGCAAAATCAATTTTGAGTGGGGCAACTATAACTGGAAATGTGATATTTAATTTCTGTTCAAAGCAATGTGATGATCAGGAAGCAAGTACATGTAGGGGCAGGAAAAGAGCAAGGATGATAATTGACAGTGATTCTGACTGATTCAAATCAATGTTTATTCTTGATCCTTGATCAGTGACATGGTAGAAACACCTTTGGAAAGGAACTTATTTAGAAATCATTATAAATTTGACAGATATGAACTTCATAAAGACTTAAAAAACTTCAATATTATAAAGTGTTTATAATTCAATACATTAAAAATTTGAATCTGATTTTTCTTGTCAAGTTATAATAGTTGTTTTGATTAATGTTCTGTGATTTATTACTAAGAATACAATAAATTGAATAAAACATACCTTTTTCCATATCGGACCCAATATTGGCCCCGAGACCCCAATATTGGCCCAAGGATTGGGGTCTCGGGGCCAATATTGGGTCCGATATGGAAAAAGGTATGTATTATTCTCTATATATTTTTACTGCAAAACTTATATTTTCACTGCAAAATCTTATATTTTAACTGCTCATCGCTGCAGTGAAAATATAACTTTTATTAGTTTGATAAATTTCTATATTCTACTGGCAAAATGCAATAAATGATTAAATTTCACCCCAAAGCTTGACTTTAAGTTTAGATTAGTGTTGTTGCCATTAATCATTGGTAAACACGTTTGCGAGTGAGTGTTTGTGGATGAATGGTGTTATCATGTACTGAAGTTATAAGTGTCTGTTTAGTAATGGTGATAGGTTTACATAAGTGTCTGTTTAGTAATGGTGATAGGTTTACATAAGTGTCTGTTTAGTAATGGTGATAGGTTTACATAAGTGTCTGTTTAATAATGGTGATAGGTTTACATAAGTGTCTGTTTAGTAATGGTGATAGGTTTACATAAGTGTCTGTTTAGTAATGGTGATAGGTTTACATAAGTGTCTGTTTAGTAATGGTGATAGTTTTACATAAGTGTCTGTTTAGTAATGGTGATAGGTTTACATAAGTGTCTGTTTAGTAATGGTGATAGGTTTACATAAGTGTCTGTTTAGTAATGGTGATAGTTTTACATAAGTGTCTGTTTAATAATGGTGATAGGTTTACATAAGTGTCTGTGACACTTGTTCCTATTTCCCAGTGAAATATTGTACAATGTATCATTATGCTTGAAATGAAATAACAGAAAGTTTAAACTAGAAGCAGGTTGAGGAAGCTTGGATGCTGCTATCGAGAAAAAGAATGTTTACCTAAGGAAAATGATCAAACTTAGAGGAATTGATTACATAACACACATTGATAGTATTGACTTATGCAGACTGGTCTGTAGTGATCTCAAATAGCATGTACAAATGTACACACACGATCGACATGGTCAAAAATTCCTTTATGTTACAGATAACAAGTCCTTTAATATATCTAAAATGTAGCTGTAATTCTTGACAAAACATTAAATCTCTCTCTTGTGATAACTTCAGCTTCATATAAAAACGAACATAACGAGACTGAGTTGCTTATTTTTCATGACTATATGAAGAGTTTATAGGACAGTCTTACAATCAGATGTTTAAAAATACGCACCATTTGTCATTGGTAAAATTTCTCCAAAACATTCTCCAGTATAGTTCACACCTACATACATAATTCATCCTTCATTCAAAAGAAAACTTCTAAAACGGTCAATGGGGAAATGGCAACGAAACCACTAAGTATCTCAATAATTTTGACAAAATGGCGACGATAACACGTTCTCATAGTTTTCATCAACCAGCATTTTCATATTCAATTCATGACAGGGAAAATCTATTTTTTCAATTGGTTGGTTGTTCCCTACTAAAGTGGAGTGTACATCATAATTGCTGAGAACCGAGGCACAGCCATCCATGACTCGAGTCCTTCCACTCATGAGATACAGACCAATAGATCCATAACGACAGACATGCCATAGGTCCTCCAGCCTTGCGTTTGCGAAGCTTGTTAAATTTTAATTGAATTATGAGTCTTTTACAATTTCCATCCAGATTTTGGCATTTCCTTTTATCTTCTTTGTTTTTTCTTGTTCTATCAACGGCAAGTTCTAAAAGCACGAAACGTTTGTACAATGCAGTATATTTCATTCTGTCTTTCTAGAAGAGCGAAACATTTTGGTTCTTCTGTATCAGTCTTTTTGTTTCGAAATGCGTCAATATTGTGTGAGATTTAAAATTGTTTGATCTACAAATGGGAAGAGAAACAATACATTCTTTTTTGCAAAATATGAGTTTATTATTTTAATCAATACGACCTAATTGATTAATTCAAATAAATCAGAGTGGTTTCTATCAGAATCTTATAAAGAAGAGTAAACTTGTTTTTGTTTTTTGTCTTGAAGTACGGGTGCATTAACCATGTTCACGATAGAATTTATATTTGGAGATTCCATTACGCAGTTCTGTAATGATTCACGCTGTCTCATTTTGATGTCAAAGTAAAGAAACCCCCTTTGATGGGTACAGTGATAAAAATAAAACATCACTATATTATAATACACCGAGAATATAATTTTAACATATCGTAATTAGTGTTTTACTGATTTTATGATATTTTACAGATTTTAATAAATCAATTTCATCAAAAATGAAAGAAACTGATCAGTTTTCGCTTTTTTTCCTCAAAATTCATTTAATTGAAAACACCAATTTCTCATTGGACATAAGACATAACGAAAAAATATACAATTTCACCCGAAAAAAAAATTGATTAATTTTTTTTTTTTTTTCATATTTCAATAAAATAAAACGACACTGCACGCAAGCATCTACACGCTGGTGAAAGTTAATTTGTGGTAATTTTGAGGAAATCTAACTGAAATTGTTAAGTTAGAGACAATAGGCCACCAACGTGGTGATTTTCATTAATTTTCATGGCCAGGAAAGATGAACAAAGCAACTCATCAGGTTTCACTTTCTGCTGATTTATTTTTGAATGCTAATATTCAGCTAAATGAATAAGCAGACATATCCATACACGAAAAACAAGAACTATGATTTTTTTTTTGATTTTTTTAAATGAAGAAAAATGTTGCTTAACCTATAGTGTGAGGTTATAACATCAACTGCAAATAAATAAACTAAACAATCCAGCGAAATAAATGCTAACGTTTATATAATATGTAATACTACACAAACTGTTACAAAGAATTAAACGTTGAATAATGAAAATCACGACTACTGTATCAAGCCTCTTAGGATACTTAACAAAACAATAACAATTGACAAAAGGGGCGAAACGGGAAGCATATATTAACAAATCTCACTACAGGAGAGTGAGGAAGTACATCTAAACTCAACAATTATGAGCGAAATAAAACACGCCGAACATCATATCGCACTAGAGTTTACATTTTATTCTCTTGATGTCATGTCAGTAACAGTAACATTCGTGCCAAAAATGTTTCGGTATATGTAATAACACGTATCAATTCTTACGGAAAGAAACATTCTCAAAATACACTACACTAATGGAGACTAATGGATATGTCCGTTCTAGAAGAGCCTGATGAAAAAATATTTACGGGAATTTGGAAAGACATATCAAAGGGATACCATACATCGATATTATGTTACATCGACGGATCCCAAACTACTGACCAAACCTCAAGGGTGCAGCGTGGTATTTCTGACGTGGAAAATAACTGCCGTCATGAGGTGTGGAAAATCAAAATGTGACAGTGGAAATCACACTTGATAACGTATGTATAATTTCCATTGAAACGATATTTGAAAAAAAAGCAAAAAAAAACCGCAATATCACTTATAAAAGTATAACATTTTCACAGTTTATTTCACTGACAATTGTTTACTTAACGAGAACCAACCAACGACAATAGAATATTTAGAAGAAATGACAAAGAGAAACTACTTTGAGAGAAATACAATGCGAGGTACTGTTGATGTCAAGCTCCGTCATATGTATAAAAACATGTTTCTATATAATAGTCTACTACATAGAGATAGTATATATAATGTTAAGACACAATTCTAACTTACATGTATTTAAATAGGTGGTGTTGAATATTTAATACAAATAGTTTATAAGATTTTATGCGATAATATTTAGATATGTATGTATTTCATTATTTATTGGATCATATGAGTATATGAGTTGATATAACATGACGACAAAAGTCTCATTATTGATGTTATATACTGCAGACATAAATATTTTAGCGGTAGTCTTATTTTGGCGTTTTCTGCTCTTAAAGTGTTGCGCTAAATTATGATCACGCTATTTACACTGTCTATGTGATATTCCTAAAAAAAAGAAAATATGAGAATGAGCTAATGCTGCATTTCGCCAATTTGTTAAAATTTGTAAATGCGCGAAAATTCGAGTACGCCCAAATGAAACCGTTTACAGTATCAGACTCAAGATGTATAAAATTCGAAATTAAAATGAATACCACTTTGAATGTAATGCCTCTCTGTGATCGATTGTTGTACAATCGGTATGAAGCCAATCAATTTCAAGACTGGCGAAGGCAGTTTTAATCTAAAATCAAAACACTTTATATGTTTGTTTGCTTTATCGGCCGTGAACAGCCAGGGTCAATTTGAGGCGGTGTTGGATATGATAGTAATTTAGCCCTTTGATCTATATTTTACAGATATACTGTATTGTTTGATGGTGACAATAGTAGTTTTGGCGGATGCCCGTTTTATTCGCTCCGAAAGGTCAACTTCATACATACCATATGGTCTCAACTCACCGTGTGGGCCCAGCTATAGTGACACTCCTCTGTTCATGCCTATTCGACCTTTACATAGGAATGATGTTCTACCCAAAGTGGAGGAGGCACAAGGCCTAACCAACCAACTCAGGGACAGTTATGTAAGTAGGCGTCGGTAACTTCGATTTGCTGTTTAAGTGACCCCAATTTGTATAAATTGGTATATATACTACTTGACAAATTATTTCTCTCGGTACAACTACGACAGGAAATTCAAATCTATATCTTCGCATCACCAACACATAGTGTAAATAATACATTTTGCTAATAAATAGATTTATGACATAGTAACACAAATGACGAAGGAAGACAAATTATATATATATATCAGTATTCATTTATTGATCTATTTGTTTATTTATTTATTTGTTTATCTATTCATTTGTTGATCTATTTGTTTATTTATTCATTTATTTGTTTATTTATTAGTTTATTTATTTATTTATTTATTTATTTATGAACTCACCATGATGCCTTATCATCATTTTGCCTTATTTTCATATCAATATGAATGCGATTTTGGGGAAGCTACGTAACAAAGGAATACATATTCCTATCACAGTTACGTATATTGTAACATGACATCTAAAGTTTAAATAATATGTTTCCAAAGGTCATATAACACATATAACAAATCATATAAATATCTAAAATATTCTTTAAGAAATATTCTGCATTGAAAATGAAATAATCAAAACTCTAAGTCACTAAAAATATTACAATTTAAAAAATTCAGCTTCACTGACGTCACCTGATACTTGACAAAGGGAAATTTAGAACCCCTGGATTGTAGGTTTGTAGGTCACCTATCGACAGTTAAAACGGAAATGCTTTGAGTATTGAATGACATAAATTATTTTGTTATTGTCAACAAATATATTCACAATAGGGAAATCGAAATAGTGAGGCTCATCAATCAACAAAAAGCATTAAATAAAGGGCACTTTCATAATGATTAGTAGTTTTGTCAGTCGCCTATCGATATTTATAATAAATATCTTTGAGCATTGAACGACCTTAGTATATATAAACTCAAAACACAGTTGTGATGTCACCTATTGTTATAGGCATTATAATAATATCCAGTGGAAAATGTAGGCATTGTCTGCAGCTGTCTTGTAAGTACGCAGAAGACAGCTAGAAGTTACTTATTGAACAACTGCAGGTAACTTAATGGACAGTCACGGCCTTCGTTGGCGATTGCATATATTGAAACTGTACAATATTGACACAAAACGGGATGTAATTTAATAAATAAAGATACAAGCTCAAACTCCTTATGCACCTCTGTCAATAATTTTAGGTAGTAGTTTTCGGCTAACATCATAAACGTATTCTCAAATTACGTGTTAAGAATACGGAAATCGTAACAATAACAATTATCACACAATAGAAAATAACATTTGTTCATAGTAAAGGTCTAGTGATTGCACTGTAAAAATGAAGTCCACTTTTAGACATTATTTGATTAAAAGATATAATCAAAACTGCATCATATATCGATTATGTCGATTTTTGACTTGAGGAAAGTGCTTATGAAGAAATAATTTGCGGTATTATCAGATTTTAACAAAATGTGTCTAGAATATGACCATATATTCGTATCGCCATTCATATTTTTCTGAAAACAAGAGAATAAAGATTCTCACATCCTTCACATGGTTATCCGGCGGTTGCTAGGGAAAAGATAAATCGATCTTACACAGCGGGTAAAGACAGCCGGCACGCGTTATATGACGCTGCTCCCCATCAAGTAACGGCATCATTTTACGTTGAGTAACCAAGTCGTAAATTATGACGTCATCAATTTTGACGCACATTCCAAGGTGCATTGAAGATAGTGCGATAAAAAAACATTCATAAAAATTACATTTGCTTGCAAGTATGTGAGAAAAATAATCAAACATGAGTCTGTTTAGCGAACAAGGATATCTGAACCCTCGTGTAAGAGTTTGGCTGGCCAGCACTCGGCGAGCCTCGTCCTGACTGGCCAAACTCTGACACTCGTGTTGATATATCCCTGTCCGTGGAACAGACCCATGTTAGATTTTATTAGCGGCAATTATTCGTAGGAAGGAAACTTTTCGTAAGAACTGGTATAATTAAAGAGGTTTTCAAAATCTACATTCTACTATTTCCTTTCCTGAAGTACTTGTCTGCTACTCTCATTAAATCGTCAATCTTGTTCTGATTAAGTTGTATCAGTAACTGGTATTAAAGATTGGGTGGTACTTGACTATGTGGATGAGTCCTATGCTGTATCATTATGTAGACGCTGACTTTTTTTACTTTTCCAGGAAATGATGCCATTGCCTGAGATTTACTCTGAGGAAGTGATAGGACTGCCTGGACCAGAAGAAATATCTGCCTCTCAAAACGTAAGTTCAGTCTCTCTGACCGAAATCAGAGAGAGTATTTATAAGTCTTATTACTCTGATAACAAGTGATATAGCGTATTTTTCAGCATCATTGATTTATTATAGATGTAATATATATGCCTTGAGTATGTGATGTGTTGATGGACAAAATTATTTTGATATAATCATAAATTCGAAACTCTAAAAGCTGTATTCCGGATATAACAGAAACTATCTTCATTTTGTATACTGGTACGTTTTATATTATATTACAGGTGACTATTGATTACATCATTGTCTCCCACCTACTTGTGTTTGTCGACATAGTCTGTACAGACAACACTATTCCACGTGATATCCTGCATCCACATCGACGCGCCCTCTGGCAGCAACTCCGCTTAGAAATACTCAACTTCCTGTGTAGCATGCACGGGACAATGGCCCAGGTCCCTCATGTCTCGAATGATATCACCCTTCCATGTGTCAGAGAGGCTTCCTGTAATGGTCCACGCTCGGGATTTACACGTGACAGTCGAAACTTCCTTATAGCCAGTGCTGTCCGGGACGTGTTTAGTCGCCTCCAGCACAAATACAGTTTGTTATCAAACCAGTAGTCCGGCAGAAAAATTAATAATCCTTTGTCATCATTTATAATCAGCGACTCAAGAGGAAACTAACTTTGCAGCATTTTTGTTAAATTTCGGAATGTGATTCGTCGTGTGACATTTGTTCCCTTTCTCATTGATGACGTGATTTAGTTGTTTTTAATTTGTAAGTCCAGTAAACATACTCATTGTTGGCATTAGTGAGTTTACGTATGTATTAATTTTGCCCTTTATTTTTGGATTTGTCCTCCGCGCATTTTAAACATGGTTGCTTTGTATATTAAGTTTTGTTTACTACTGCCGATGACTCGTAGATGTATTTTACATTGAAGAACTTACCTTTATTTTATAGGTGGAATATACATTTTATCAATTACGAATATTTTTCAGTTATTATTTTTACTTTGAATTAAAACACATATCACAACATATTTCGTGTTTTCTGTTGTTTTTATCATGTTTCAATTATTAAAATGAGTTTTGATGAAGAAATGTCTCAGATGATTTGGAGTAAGTAGATTATTTTCCGTTCATGAATACGGATCCGCTCATATTATTGCATTCGTTGATGACGGATGTGATTTTCAAATCTCCCCCTCTGAAACTTTACACCGTGTCGTGTATATATGAAAAAGTTATATTTACATATTAGTTTTTTTCATATTTACTCTTTCCGTCAGCTGTTGATATCAGTTGCAAAAAACTATGATAATGTGAACAAGATTTTGAACGTAATTTTGAATAGCTCCACGATTCAAATAATGACACACCTTTAAATCACCCCGGTTATCATAACCCAGTGTGTTTTTATCGTAATGACAGAGTATAGGCGAAATATCAGTATACGCATCTAATGCATTGAAAACTAAATCTCGTAATGATCTTAATGTTGATGGAGTTGAAAGTGTTGGATCGAAATGTCTTTCATAAAGATACATTTTTTGTTCGGAACATTTTACAGACCCCAAATTCAAATGTTCAACTACGGAGTAAAATTGAGCAATCTAATGATCGAGCTTTTAACACAGGAATCTCTGATATTGTTATAACAGGAGATTTTAACGTAAACCTATTTCAAAATCATCCCCACAAGGGACATTTATGTAATATTCTGGATACATACAACCTTACACAATTAGTAAACAAATGTACTCATTTTACTGAAAATACTTTCTTTATGCTAGACCTTATTCTTTTCAGTAACCCTGAAATACTACAACGAACATTTGTCGTTGAGTCATTTCTAGAGCAACCATTACGATACCATTGTCCTGTATTTGGAATATATAATGTTACTAAAACCTTTGACTGTAATGAAATAGATGAGTCTTGTAAAAACACTGACGTATTAGATAGTATTTCCCATGCTTGTATCCCGAATAAAAAGAATGCTGTTAAAATAGAGATCTGCCTTGGATGTGTTACGACATTAAAAGATTGATTACAATACGTAAAAAAAATACATAAAAAGGCAAAAAAAACTAATATAAAACGTGACTGCTTAGAGTTTAAACATACTCGCAATAAGTGCGTCAACCTAATTAGGCAGTCTAAAGAAAATTATTTAAAAAAAAACTAATTAGAACTATCTGTCCCAAATTGTTCCACCAAGTCATGGTGGAAAATCCTCTAAAAGTTCACCAAAATAGATACAGACAAAACTAGCGTTCCAGTTATAAGTAGTGACGGTCTTTATTATGATGAAGATAGTGATAAAGCCATCACTTTTAACTGATATGTTTCTAGCCAATATTACGTTGATGACTCGATAACTCTGCCACCGTACTTCCGGGAGATGACTCGTGTATCTCTTCTACCAAGCTTAGTCATATTACGGTAACAAGTAATGATGTAAAGGATTATTGGTTAATCTGGATAAGTCTTAAGAAGTTTGACCCGATTTAGTCATCCTCAAAGTATTAAAAGAGACTGCTGATGTTCTTTGTAATCCCCTACCACGTTTCTTCAATAAATGCCTTACCATGTCAAAAGTCCCGTCGTCATGGAAACAACTAATGTCATAAGTGTATATAAAAAAGGAAACCGTGATGACACTAAGAATTATTGTCCGATATCTCTATTAGATGTCTATTAAAAGTATTTGAACGTTGTATATTCAAACACATGTAAAATTTCCTTTGTCAAAATAGTCTTATTACTAGCTGTCAATCGGGGTTCACACCTGGTTGCTCTACTATAAACCAATTACTCAGTATATCTAACGACTCTAGACTCAGGCAAAGAAATCCGTGCAGTATTTTGCGACATCAGTAAAGCTTTCGTTTCCGATATAAATTCAATGATAAAACAGTTTGCCTATGATACGTCTTTGTATATGGCTGAAGAAAATCCTATAACGACACATGGAATTCTAGAATCGGACTTGGAAAAAATAAATGCATGGTCACGTCAGTCGCTTGAAGTTTTTAACCCTAATAAATCGGAAACCATCACCATCATCAGAAAAAATACACCTCAAAATCATCCTTTCCTTCATATGAACCAAGTTCCTATAAATAATGTATCTTTCCATCAGCACATCGAAGTCTTTTCTCTTCCAAAGGTAGTTTGACAGACCCATGTCCCTGTCAACTACATTATAACTAAAACTAAACTCAACTGCATGCTAACATTATAATTCCAACTTGATAGGAACACTTAAAGAGGCTTACCCGCAGACGGACCGGTAAACGGCACATCTCCGATCACTAAATAAACGTCAGTACACGTTTCTATGTGACAAAATTTGAGGCTTTCCGACTTTATTTCTTGAAAACAATTACAGAATATGTATTTAAAAGACGTTTTAAAACTCAACCTGAGAGGGAAATATATGGAATATAACGGCAAATCTTCTTTGTAAATCGCCGCTGCCTTTGAAGTTACACTGTGCGGCACTGTGCACGTGCTTGTTTCTTTGATGTGTCAATCAAATTAGACTCCACTTTATAGCGGGGACTTATTGCGGGTTGCGATTAAATAAATAATATTTAAAAAATGAGGTTTTAATATCACTTTTCAGCGTTTTATAAGGAAAATAAAATGAAAAACTCAACAATTCCAACAATCTGTCATGTGTAAAAAATCTTTTTCTATTGGCCAATTTTTCTGATCTCTCTGCGGGCAAGCCTCTTTAACAATCAATCTATTTTTTTCATTTATTAGATCTTGCTAGGTTTATTGAATGGATAGTGAAGAAGTCTGGGAAGATATCATTGGATCATTATTTAGATGATGTCTTGTTTGCTGGTAGAGCTAACACAGGAAGATGTTTTATTTTATGTAAAACGTTAAGTAACCCCATCAAGTAACGGCATCATTTTACGTTGAGTAACCAAGTCGTAAATTATGACGTCATCAATTTTGACGCACATTCCAAGGTGCATTGAAGATAGTGCGATAAAAAAACATTCATAAAAATTACATTTGCTTGCAAGTATGTGAGAAAAATAATCAAACATGAGTCTGTTTAGCGAACAAGGATATCTGAACCCTCGTGTAAGAGTTTGGCTGGCCAGCACTCGGCGAGCCTCGTCCTGACTGGCCAAACTCTGACACTCGTGTTGATATATCCCTGTCCGTGGAACAGACCCATGTTAGATTTTATTAGCGGCAATTATTCGTAGGAAGGAAACTTTTCGTAAGAACTGGTATAATTAAAGAGGTTTTCAAAATCTACATTCCACTATTTCCTTTCCTGAAGTACTTGTCTGCTACTCTCATTAAACCGTCAATCTTGTTCTGATTAAGTTGTATCAGTAACTGGTATTAAAGATTGGGTGGTACTTGACTATGTGGATGAGTCCTATGCTGTATCATTATGTAGACGCTGACTTTTTTTACTTTTCCAGGAAATGATGCCATTGCCTGAGATTTACTCTGAGGAAGTGATAGGACTGCCTGGACCAGAAGAAATATCTGCCTCTCAAAACGTAAGTTCAGTCTCTCTGACCGAAATCAGAGAGAGTATTTATAAGTCTTATTACTCTGATAACAAGTGATATAGCGTATTTTTCAGCATCATTGATTTATTATAGATGTAATATATATGCCTTGAGTATGTGATGTGTTGATGGACAAAATTATTTTGATATAATCATAAATTCGAAACTCTAAAAGCTGTATTCCGGATATAACAGAAACTATCTTCATTTTGTATACTGGTACGTTTTATATTATATTACAGGTGACTATTGATTACATCATTGTCTCCCACCTACTTGTGTTTGTCGACATAGTCTGTACAGACAACACTATTCCACGTGATATCCTGCATCCACATCGACGCGCCCTCTGGCAGCAACTCCGCTTAGAAATACTCAACTTCCTGTGTAGCATGCACGGGACAATGGCCCAGGTCCCTCATGTCTCGAATGATATCACCCTTCCATGTGTCAGAGAGGCTTCCTGTAATGGTCCACGCTCGGGATTTACACGTGACAGTCGAAACTTCCTTATAGCCAGTGCTGTCCGGGACGTGTTTAGTCGCCTCCAGCACAAATACAGTTTGTTATCAAACCAGTAGTCCGGCAGAAAAATTAATAATCCTTTGTCATCATTTATAATCAGCGACTCAAGAGGAAACTAACTTTGCAGCATTTTTGTTAAATTTCGGAATGTGATTCGTCGTGTGACATTTGTTCCCTTTCTCATTGATGACGTGATTTAGTTGTTTTTAATTTGTAAGTCCAGTAAACATACTCATTGTTGGCATTAGTGAGTTTACGTATGTATTAATTTTGCCCTTTATTTTTGGATTTGTCCTCCGCGCATTTTAAACATGGTTGCTTTGTATATTAAGTTTTGTTTACTACTGCCGATGACTCGTAGATGTATTTTACATTGAAGAACTTACCTTTATTTTATAGGTGGAATATACATTTTATCAATTACGAATATTTTTCAGTTATTATTTTTACTTTGAATTAAAACACATATCACAACATATTTCGTGTTTTCTGTTGTTTTTATCATGTTTCAATTATTAAAATGAGTTTTGATGAAGAAATGTCTCAGATGATTTGGAGTAAGTAGATTATTTTCCGTTCATGAATACGGATCCGCTCATATTATTGCATTCGTTGATGACGGATGTGATTTTCAAATCTCCCCCTCTGAAACTTTACACCGTGTCGTGTATATATGAAAAAGTTATATTTACATATTAGTTTTTTTCATATTTACTCTTTCCGTCAGCTGTTGATATCAGTTGCAAAAAACTATGATAATGTGAACAAGATTTTGAACGTAATTTTGAATAGCTCCACGATTCAAATAATGACACACCTTTAAATCACCCCGGTTATCATAACCCAGTGTGTTTTTATCGTAATGACAGAGTATAGGCGAAATATCAGTATACGCATCTAATGCATTGAAAACTAAATCTCGTAATGATCTTAATGTTGATGGAGTTGAAAGTGTTGGATCGAAATGTCTTTCATAAAGATACATTTTTTGTTCGGAACATTTTACAGACCCCAAATTCAAATGTTCAACTACGGAGTAAAATTGAGCAATCTAATGATCGAGCTTTTAACACAGGAATCTCTGATATTGTTATAACAGGAGATTTTAACGTAAACCTATTTCAAAATCATCCCCACAAGGGACATTTATGTAATATTCTGGATACATACAACCTTACACAATTAGTAAACAAATGCACTCATTTTACTGAAAATACTTTCTTTATGCTAGACCTTATTCTTTTCAGTAACCCTGAAATACTACAACGAACATTTGTCGTTGAGTCATTTCTAGAGCAACCATTACGATACCATTGTCCTGTATTTGGAATATATAATGTTAATAAAACCTTTGACTGTAATGAAATAGATGAGTCTTGTAAAAACACTGACGTATTAGATAGTATTTCCCATGCTTGTATCCCGAATAAAAAGAATGCTGTTAAAATAGAGATCTGCCTTGGATGTGTTACGACATTAAAAGACTGATTACAATACGTAAAAAAAATACATAAAAAGGCAAAAAAAACTAATATAAAACGTGACTGCTTAGAGTTTAAACATACTCGCAATAAGTGCGTCAACCTAATTAGGCAGTCTAAAGAAAATTATTTAAAAAAAAACTAATTAGAACTATCTGTCCCAAATTGTTCCACCAAGTCATGGTGGAAAATCCTCTAAAAGTTCACCAAAATAGATACAGACAAAACTAGCGTTCCAGTTATAAGTAGTGACGGTCTTTATTATGATGAAGATAGTGATAAAGCCATCACTTTTAACTGATATGTTTCTAGCCAATATTACGTTGATGACTCGATAACTCTGCCACCGTACTTCCGGGAGATGACTCGTGTATCTCTTCTACCAAGCTTAGTCATATTACGGTAACAAGTAATGATGTAAAGGATTATTGGTTAATCTGGATAAGTCTTAAGAAGTTTGACCCGATTTAGTCATCCTCAAAGTATTAAAAGAGACTGCTGATGTTCTTTGTAATCCCCTACCACGTTTCTTCAATAAATGCCTTACCATGTCAAAAGTCCCGTCGTCATGGAAACAACTAATGTCATAAGTGTATATAAAAAAGGAAACCGTGATGACACTAAGAATTATTGTCCGATATCTCTATTAGATGTCTATTAAAAGTATTTGAACGTTGTATATTCAAACACATGTAAAATTTCCTTTGTCAAAATAGTCTTATTACTAGCTGTCAATCGGGGTTCACACCTGGTTGCTCTACTATAAACCAATTACTCAGTATATCTAACGACTCTAGACTCAGGCAAAGAAATCCGTGCAGTATTTTGCGACATCAGTAAAGCTTTCGTTTCCGATATAAATTCAATGATAAAACAGTTTGCCTATGATACGTCTTTGTATATGGCTGAAGAAAATCCTATAACGACACATGGAATTCTAGAATCGGACTTGGAAAAAATAAATGCATGGTCACGTCAGTCGCTTGAAGTTTTTAACCCTAATAAATCGGAAACCATCACCATCATCAGAAAAAATACACCTCAAAATCATCCTTTCCTTCATATGAACCAAGTTCCTATAAATAATGTATCTTTCCATCAGCACATCGAAGTCTTTTTCTCTTCCAAAGGTAGTTTGACAGACCCATGTCCCTGTCAACTACATTATAACTAAAACTAAACTCAACTGCATGCTAACATTATAATTCCAACTTGATAGGAACACTTAAAGAGGCTTACCCGCAGACGGACCGGTAAACGGCACATCTCCGATCACTAAATAAACGTCAGTACACGTTTCTATGTGACAAAATTTGAGGCTTTCCGACTTTATTTCTTGAAAACAATTACAGAATATGTATTTAAAAGACGTTTTAAAACTCAACCTGAGAGGGAAATATATGGAATATAACGGCAAATCTTCTTTGTAAATCGCCGCTGCCTTTGAAGTTACACTGTGCGGCACTGTGCACGTGCTTGTTTCTTTGATGTGTCAATCAAATTAGACTCCACTTTATAGCGGGGACTTATTGCGGGTTGCGATTAAATAAATAATATTTAAAAAATGAGGTTTTAATATCACTTTTCAGCGTTTTATAAGGAAAATAAAATGAAAAACTCAACAATTCCAACAATCTGTCATGTGTAAAAAATCTTTTTCTATTGGCCAATTTTTCTGATCTCTCTGCGGGCAAGCCTCTTTAACAATCAATCTATTTTTTTCATTTATTAGATCTTGCTAGGTTTATTGAATGGATAGTGAAGAAGTCTGGGAAGATATCATTGGATCATTATTTAGATGATGTCTTGTTTGCTGGTAGAGCTAACACAGGAAGATGTGGCATTTTGATGGGAGAGTTTGGGGAAGTTTGTGATGAAATTGGTATTCCTATTGCTAGAGAGAAAACAGAGGGCCCCAGAACTATACTGATATTTTTAGGGTTAGAAAAAGTATGGAGATATTGTGTGGGGAAATATACCGTATGAACTTGGGCAAAAACTTGAAAACCTCAATATTGAAGCAGCCCGTATTGTAACAGGTGAAACTAAATTAGTAAGCATTGAACAACTTTTTATAAAATCAGGCTGGGTCAGCTTATTTGTTCGGAGGCAAATTCATGTAATTATTCAATTCTATAAAATGGTTTAACAATATACACCAGAGTATCTATATAGCCTCATCCCGAGTACTGTATCTGAAGGTCATCAGTATGATATAGGTAACTCGGACCATACTTTAATTATATCAATATTGTGCAAAACCTATTTTCATAAACTATCTTTCCTACCTTCTGTTATAGATCAGTGGAATAGTCTTCCACAAAATGTTCGCTCAAATCCGCCTACTGCTGCTTTAAAATTTTACCTTCAAAAGCAATACACTAAGAAAACGCCCATATATTGTAGTTTAGGTACCCGTAAGGGTAAAATATAACATGCACGACTACAAATTAGTGTAGCTATTTAAATGACCATTTATTTGCAAAAAAAATGTCTTTGTCTCCGTTATGTATATGCGGTGAAATCGAAGACATTGACAAGCATTTTTTATTAGATTGTAGAAGATACGGTCAAATAAGAAGACGCTACCTACATTGTTTGCGTTATGATGTTAATCTAGAATTTCTACTTTTTGGAGAGGAATGTTTTTCTTTATCTGATAATAAAATAATATTTCTAACTGGACAGGATCACTTACTTAAAACTGGAAAGTTTTCTTCAGTAGAGTAATATGACATGTAAACATGAAGAATATAGAGGATATTGAATGGTTTCCCGTTCAATATAACATATATTTCACGAGTATGACAGAATATCGATATTTTCACGAGTGCGAAGCACGAGTAAAAAATATCGAAATATTCTGTCATAACTTTTATTGTATACTTAGTAATAAATACAGGTTTTTTCGCATATGCATTATGGCGCCAAATCTCCCGATCCGTAATCCTTACCCTATGCATTATTGATTCAGTAATGCACCCCAAACCCTGTATTGGCCCTCTTCGCGGAACACCTCTAAATTTTGCGTCTCATCAAACTATTCGGGTCTCTCGGGTTTTGACGTTAGCTCAATTAACAATTATAGCCATGCTTCACATAACCAGCAAAAGCAAATGTCTGCAATTTTGACCAGTTATCATTCTAAATCAGCGTTGGGTCATGGAATGGACCATACAAATGCTGAAACAGTAACTTTCAATCAGGAGATTCGAACCTCCCAGGAACTTGTTGAGGAAGTGCTAAATGATATACACAGATTTGAATATCAAGAGATGAATGTAGCGAAACCTTCTGTCGTTCCTGTTAATGATCATGAGGCAAAGAATGTTGAATTTGCAAAATCAATTTTGAGTGGGGCAACTATAACTGGAAATGTGATATTTAATTTCTGTTCAAAGCAATGTGATGATCAGGAAGCAAGTACATGTAGGGGCAGGAAAAGAGCAAGGATGATAATTGACAGTGATTCTGACTGATTCAAATCAATGTTTATTCTTGATCCTTGATCAGTGACATGGTAGAAACACCTTTGGAAAGGAACTTATTTAGAAATCATTATAAATTTGACAGATATGAACTTCATAAAGACTTAAAAAAACTTCAATATTATAAAGTGTTTATAATTCAATACATTAAAAATTTGAATCTGATTTTTCTTGTCAAGTTTTAATTGTTGTTTTGATTAATGTTCTGTGATTTATTACTAAGAATACAATAAATTGAATAAAACATACCTTTTTCCATATCGGACCCAATATTGGCCCCGAGACCCCAATATTGGCCCAAGGATTGGGGTCTCGGGGCCAATATTGGGTCCGATATGGAAAAAGGTATGTATTATTCTCTATATATTTTTACTGCAAAACTTATATTTTCACTGCAAAATCTTATATTTTAACTGCTCATCGCTGCAGTGAAAATATAACTTTTATTAGTTTGATAAATTTCTATATTCTACTGGCAAAATGCAATAAATGATTAAATTTCACCCCAAAGCTTGACTTTAAGTTTAGATTAGTGTTGTTGCCATTAATCATTGGTAAACACGTTTGCGAGTGAGTGTTTGTGGATGAATGGTGTTATCATGTACTGAAGTTATAAGTGTCTGTTTAGTAATGGTGATAGGTTTACATAAGTGTCTGTTTAGTAATGGTGATAGGTTTACATAAGTGTCTGTTTAGTAATGGTGATAGGTTTACATAAGTGTCTGTTTAATAATGGTGATAGGTTTACATAAGTGTCTGTTTAGTAATGGTGATAGGTTTACATAAGTGTCTGTTTAGTAATGGTGATAGGTTTACATAAGTGTCTGTTTAGTAATGGTGATAGTTTTACATAAGTGTCTGTTTAGTAATGGTGATAGGTTTACATAAGTGTCTGTTTAGTAATGGTGATAGGTTTACATAAGTGTCTGTTTAGTAATGGTGATAGTTTTACATAAGTGTCTGTTTAATAATGGTGATAGGTTTACATAAGTGTCTGTGACACTTGTTCCTATTTCCCAGTGAAATATTGTACAATGTATCATTATGCTTGAAATGAAATAACAGAAAGTTTAAACTAGAAGCAGGTTGAGGAAGCTTGGATGCTGCTATCGAGAAAAAGAATGTTTACCTAAGGAAAATGATCAAACTTAGAGGAAATTGATTACATAACACACATTGATAGTATTGACTTATGCAGACTGGTCTGTAGTGATCTCAAATAGCATGTACAAATGTACACACACGATCGACATGGTCAAAAATTCCTTTATGTTACAGATAACAAGTCCTTTAATATATCTAAAATGTAGCTGTAATTCTTGACAAAACATTAAATCTCTCTCTTGTGATAACTTCAGCTTCATATAAAAACGAACATAACGAGACTGAGTTGCTTATTTTTCATGACTATATGAAGAGTTTATAGGACAGTCTTACAATCAGATGTTTAAAAATACTCACCATTTGTCATTGGTAAAATTTCTCCAAAACATTCTCCAGTATAGTTCACACCTACATACATAATTCATCCTTCATTCAAAAGAAAACTTCTAAAACGGTCAATGGGGAAATGGCAACGAAACCACTAAGTATCTCAATAATTTTGACAAAATGGCGACGATAACACGTTCTCATAGTTTTCATCAACCAGCATTTTCATATTCAATTCATGACAGGGAATCCCTACTGTAATGTCTTTATGGCCAATTTTAAAATGACAGGCGAAAATATTTCTTGAGGGATTTGATTGTAGCTTTTATAACTTTTGATGGTGGTAATAGTAGCGCGAAACCCCCCGGCGAACAAAACAACCGTGTTATAGTTCCGGAGTCACTCGGCAATATGCCCTCAGTGGTAGCGGCGGGCACTCGCTACAATGTCCGAGTTTTGAATAGCTTAGTATACGTGGGTTGTTGAGAACATCACAAAACAACACCGTCTCCCGGTTTCAGACTCTTGTATTCAGTATCAGCTGATTGCCCGATCGGGCAAACGTGTCATGAACTAACTGTTGTAATGGGCTCATATGTAATTCAGCAGTCCGCATACCAATAATACATAATATGTATCATGTCTGTAAATCCGTGATCCGTATATGTCTCTTGACATACTTCCTGTATGATGTAGTATCCGGTATTGCGCATTCTAATAAACGTACTATGAAGATGGCAGTCGTAGTTTGAGTCCTACTTAATATATCGACGGCATTGAGCCCACGACACAACACTGACCTTCTGACATAACTTGACCGAATCCTGTCGGAGCAGTCGGGCAAACTGCCGGAGCAGGCGGTCCGTTGATCTAGATATGTGGATACACATACAAGTAACATTTAGATGGTAATTAGGAATGAATATATGATGACCATAGGTAATATAGGCAGAGACACTATAAAGAACCCCCAGAGTGATCTCCCGAAGCCATGGGGCAATAAATCCCAAACAGTGTCAAACGTAGACCAGTAGCCACGGATCAAATCAACCTCGCTGAGAGATCCCACGAGATGACATGCGCAAGTCACGTGATTCAGTACATACGCTTGTAGTGATCAGTCTACAGAGAATTTTGCTTGGATTTATATGTGTAATTTCTAATTTCAAAGGATTTATATCGGTTCGTTTTTAGCTCACCTGGCCCGAAGGGCTTATGCCATGGCGCGGCATCCGTCGTCCGTCGTCCGTCAGCATTTTCTTTAAATTGCTACTAGTCCTAAAATTTGGTCAGGAACATCCTTGGGGGAAGGGGAACAGAGTTTGTATACATTTTTACTCTGAACCCCCAGGGGCCTGAGGAGCGGGGCCCAATAGGGAAAATAGGAGTTAATCCTTTAAATCGATATTAATCATAAAGTTCTGAATGGATTTGAACCAAATTTGGTCAGGAACATCATTGGGGAAGAGGGAAAGCGTTTCTATAAATATTGACTCTGACCCCTCAGGGGCCTGAGGGGTGGGGCCCGATAGGGGAAATAGGGGTAATCCTTTAAATCGCTATTTGAACCAATTGGTCAGGAACATTCTTGGGGGAGTGGGAACAGACTTTTTTTATAAATTTTTACTCTGAACCCCCAGAGGACTTAGGGGCGAGGCCCAATAGGGGAAATAGAGATTAGTCTTTAAATCGCTACTTGTCATAAAGTTATGAATGAATTTGAACCAAATTTGGTCGGGAACATCCATGGGAGAAGGGGAACCGAGCTTGTATAAATTTTTACTCTGAACCCCAAGGGGCCTGAGGGGCGGGGCCCAATAGGGAAAATAGGGGCTAATCCTTTAAATCGATATGAATCATCAAGTTATGAATGGATTTGAACCAAAATTGGTCTGGAATACGGGAAGGGGGAAAGTGTTTGTATAAATATTGACTCTGACCCCAAGGGGCCTGAAGGGTGGAGCCAAATAGCGGAAATAGAGATTTGTCTTTAAATCGCTACTAGTCATAAAGTTCTAAATGGAAATCAACCAAATTTGGTCAGGAACATCGTTTGGGGAAGGGGGAAAGAGTTTGTATAATGTTTTACTCTGTCGCCAAGGGGCCAAAGGGGCAGGGCCTAATAGGGGAAATAGAGTAAATTCCTTTAAATCACTACTAGTCTTAAAGTTATGAATGGATTTGAACCCAATTTGGTCAGAAACATCCTTGGTGAAAGTAGAACAGATTTTGCATAAATGGTTACTGTGACCCTCCATCCCATAATTATGTATAGTATCGCTTCTCGTTAAGGGATAAACACAGTTCTTATGTAAAGATAGGCCCAAGGGTCTTTCCCCACCCTAAGGGACTTAGTTTCTTCAAACACAATTATGTCGTAAAATAATCCGTAAAGTCTTTCAGTCCCTTAGAGAGTATATGTATTAACAAATTGAACATGAACATTATTTTGACATTTGGTCAAATCCCACCAGGTGAGCGATACAGGCCCCATGGGCCTCTTGGTATCACAGTGTAGAAACTGTTTTTGCATCGTTTGGTGACTTTTAACAACACGTGGTAGCCACGTGTTTTTGTTTACGTTTACGCTCGAGGTGTTGCGAGCCAGGATGGCGTGTTCACCCAATTCTGGGTGAGTGCCTGTTTCTAACGTTGAGACTGATTTGGTGCACTCACAGCCAAATTCTGGGTTGCGCCATGACTTTATAGGCAATTCTGCCATTTATACGTCTAACCTAAGTGGTTCCGGTCATAATGAGGTAATTCTACCTCGGGACAATGATGCCATCGTTACAGAGGCCATTGTTGAGAATATTGATAGCCGCCATTGTGGACCTTCATTTCCGGCATCTTCAACAGAACAGAACAGTCGTGCGCAGGCACACTCTTCAGATGATACAGTTTCTGCGGGACAGAGCCCTAGAAACATGGCGGACTTCCGTCGTATGTTTGACGTTTTTCAACAGTACATGTCAGGGTTCTTATCAGATGGGAATAACCCTGCTCCTAATGCAACGAGTTCCAATGACGTTCTTGGGGACAGTCTGGACGCCTTTGTCAGCCAGAATGAGGTGCATAGTCCTGTTGAGGACATGCAAGATGCCGATCTTGTAATGGAATTAAACGAATACTTCGCAAACGAGGACAAGTGTGGTCCTAACATTTCGGACGGCCTCGCCAGTGCTGTAAGCAATGGTTTTCGTATTAAAATACCAAAGGAAAAAAGGAAAGCCCTTCTTGACCTCAACAAATGGCCGGGGAATTGTAACTCACTTAAAACGCCCCGGGTAAACAAAGCCGTGTGGCAGAGCATGACTCGGAGCGCAAGAGATACAGATGTCGGTATGCAGATTTTGCAGAGCACTGCATGTTCTGTTACATACCCTCTACTGGGTTTGATCGACCAGTTAAATATTTGCAGAAAGGAGAACCGTCCGATTTTTGGTGGAGAAATTACGTCATGCATTAAATGGCTATGTATTCATTCAAATTGGTACATATTTGACAGTCAGACGTCGGGAGGCTATTCAGCAACATTTACACCCATCTTACAAAGAACTATGCAGGTAAGCTTATACATAAATCCTAATGTTTGGGTTGTAAAATTCTTTATATATGTATTATCTGTAAATATTTTGGCATATATATAAGCTTACATGATAATGATATCTTTATCTTGGAGTTGTCTTGCATCATTCTATGTGTACCTTTACTAATGGTTAACTTTGTTACGTTGTAGTGAGGACACTCCAGTCAGTGATATGCTTTTTGGGGAAGATGTGGACAAACGCATCAAAGAGCTGACAGATGCAAAGAACATAATACTCAAAAGCTACAGCCAAGTCTTCGAGGTCCTCATAGAGGAGGTTACAGAGGAGGACATAGAGGCTCGACTGGACGAGGAACTTTTCGCGCACCTCAAAGAATGACGACACCCCGCTACCAACCCTACACTTATCCTTTTAGAGGTCAACGTCAGCCGTTCAGCCAGTAGACTCCAAAGGCTTCTGCGCCTTTTCAGGAGAGAAGAAAAAGAACGGGAAAAGGCCGATACAGAACTCCAAGTAGTGGAAGATCATGTTTCACACGTAGGAAGTATTAATAACACTCACTGCAGGAAAAATTCAGTTTTTATTTTTCAAATTGGACAAAACTTAACAGTGACCCAGATATTTTACAGTTAGTGAAAGGTTGTTTTATTGAGTTTTCGTCTGAACCAAATGAGTTAAATCATAGAAAATTCTGTAGATACCCATCAGATCAGTGTGGGATTTTACAGACTCTTGAGAAACATGTGATAAAAAAGTGGACAATGACACAGAGGGTTTTATCTCAACCATATTTACGCGTCCTAAGAAAGACGGTATACACAGACTTATCCTAAATTTGAAAAAAAAACTTCAATCAATGTGTCGATACAAGCCATTTCAAGATGGAAACAATTAAAGCTGCCCTTAGCCTTATCACACCCCAGTGTTGGTTTGCCTTCATTGATTTAAGGGATGCATATTATTCAGTCAACATTACAATTAAACACAGGAAATACCTTAAGTTTTTATGGGAAGGCTCTGTATATCAGTTCATTTGCTTGCCAAATTGGCTTGCTTCAGCTCCAAGGATATTTACCAAACTCTTGAAACCGCTTTTCTCTACACTTCGAAAACAAGGACATACTAATCTAGCTTATTTGGACGATAGTTTGCTTGTGTCGCCTACAAAAACAGACTGTGCTCAAAATGTGTTAGAAACAATGACTTTAGTAGATAGCTTAGGACTTACAATTCATCCTGACAAATCAGTTTTACATCCTACTCAGGAACTAATTTCAATGGCTTTGTGTTAAACTCGATAACCATAACAATCTCGCTTCCATCCGAGATATAAAGAAAATATCATTTAAGCAATGATTTATGTACAATTTTACTGATTTTATATGGGATTGTTTTTCTCAAATCAATACGCAACGTCAATTGTCGTATTGTGACGTCACGTTTTTCGCGCCATTATTTATTTTTCTTTCATAGAAGAATGAAAAGAATTTTTCGACCAATCACATTTGAGTATTTACCATGAAAACAAAGAAAAACTAAGTATTCATATGTGTGAGAGTCTGAAGCGTAAACAAATTGTGATCATACGCGACGTGGCAATATTAGTAGGAAAACTGGTTGCGGCAGAACCAGGTGTTGAGTATGCAGCTTTGTTTTATAAATATTTAGAGCGTGAAAAGGACATTGGTTTGAAACAACACAAAGGTAATTTTGAGGGAAGGATAAAGTTATTTGATGTCAGCCCACATGACTTACAATGGTTGATAGACAATCTGCCTTCTTCAGCCAAAAACTTAATGAGGGCGCCAGTGGACATAGTGATTATCACAGATAGCTCAAAATCAGGTTGAGGTGGTATTATGCACGATTCCAACGTGCACACAGGAGGACACTGGTCATATGTTGAGAAAAAGGATCACATTAATGTACTTGAGCTGAAGGCTGCTTTCCTTGTGCTACAAAGTTTGTGCAATACAAAAAGGAATGTGCATATACGATTGCAGTTAGACAATACAGTAGCAGTGCAGTGTCATATATACAGCGAATGGGCAGACGGATAGAGGAACTACACACATAGTTAAGAAACTATGGTGTTGGTGTATAGAACGTGAGATTTGGCTATTAGCTGCACATATACCTGGTAGTTCAAACATTCAGGCGGATTCGCTATCTAGAACACTCTCTGATGACATGGAATGGGCCCTGTCCCCAAATGTATTTAGCAGAATCAGCCAACTGTGGCAAAATCTGCAGGTAGATTTATTTGCGTCCAGACTGAACTATAAACTTCCTAGTTATGTGTCGTTCTTACCCGACCCTCAAGCTTTTGGCGTTGACGCTTTCACCGTAAACTGGACAGAGAATGTAATGTATTCTTTTCCTCCTTTCAGCATTCTCCACAGAGTGTTACACAAGCTGGAGGAGGACAAGGTGGAACTTATGGTTCTTGTCGCGCCAATATGGCCAACACAGATATGGTTCCCAGTATTACTTCGACTTCTGTGCGGCCACAGTTTCGTCCTACCCATTGTGAGCCAAGCATTATTCCATCCAACACGGCAGGACAGAAAACACCCACTTCATAAGATGCGGTTGGGTTTTTTTTTTCCTGTATCGGGACAGCCATGGAAAACGGAGGGATTTCACCAGACGCTGCCAGCATTATCTAGCATCATGGGGAAAAGGGACAAAACAACAGTATGGGTGTTATATCTCGCAGTGGGTGCAATTTTGCCATCAAAGGGCGATTAGTCCATATCGACTATCTCAACATATAAATATTGTGTTAGATTTTCTAGTCTCTCTTTATAATAGAGGGATTGGCTTTAGTGCAATTAACACTGCTGGGTCGGCGGTTAGCTCTTTAGATGTGTCAGTGAACAGTGCAAATCCTGTCGGAAACCATCCGTTAATGTGTAGATTCTTAAAGGGGTGTTTTTACCAGACGACCTAGTTTACCGCGTTATACTGAAACCTGGAATGTAAATATTGTTATAGGATATTTAGAAACACTTATGCCTTTAGAATCTTTAGATTTAGCTGGTTGGACCAAAAAATTAGTTATGTTATTGGCGTTAGTTACTACACAAAGAGGCCAGTTTTTACACCTCATGGATGTTGGGAATTTTTGTTTTACATCGGATCAAATGACAAAATATCTCTTTGTGTGTATAGTACCATGCAGGAGTACATGAACAGAACTGACCACATTAGAGGTAATCATACACAGTTATTCATTAGTACTGTGGTACCACACGGACCTGTGTGCCGAAGCACAATCTCCAGATGGTTGAAATATGTAATGTCAGAGGCAGGTGTGAATGTGTCCGTGTCTGGAGCACACAGCACAAGGGCGACGTGGTGTTCCTATTCAAAAGATAATGAAAGCAGCTAGCTGGAGTCGTGACAGTACTTTTTTCAGATTTTAACAAAGGCATGTAAGTGTAGTTGACAATGGAAACGATGCCTTAAGTGAATTGCTGTGTTAGACTTTCATATTTTTAACCAACATCCGTAAAGTTTGATTATTAAAGCATAGAATTGACAATGGTTGGTTGTTGTTTGTAAAAAAAAATGCATTGACTCTAAAATCTCGTGGGATCTCTCAGCGTGGTTGAGTTGAAAGAAAAAAATTACAGATTAAACAAAGAGGTATGGTCGTTTTCCGCTTATCCTGACCTAGGCCACGTAAAACGATATTCTGGGCTAAAAATACAGGTAAAATATCACGTGACCCCAATGATTTCCACAATACCAAAATAGATCGTCATGGTCCATTAGTGCACTGTGTGTTGTGAACGGATTACATGTATGTAGTCAAGCAATATCATATGACATAAAGCTAAATTGACATGTTAAACAGAAAGTTCTCATCCATGTATGTTGTCGACGCTGCAGTTCATTTACATTTTACTTTGAATGATACGGAGTAAATCGGTTATGATTTCACTCTTTTTTTTATCAAAGTGAATTTTTTTTATCTTTACACTTAATATTTTATATCAAACATGCATTTAATGTTGAAAATATCTTTCAAATATGACCAAGAAAAATTAAATGATATTATTCTTAGAAACATAACAAAATATGAATATGATACAAATTGAACTCTGAACCTTCGGGTAGCTAAGCGATGGTTCTACCATTTGAGCTATGCAGACTTACGGAAATGTGAAGTTTATGTTATTAGTTAATGTCAGTCTAGTTAATGCCATTATTAAAGTATTTATCAACTACGTTTTTTCAATTTTTCGATACCAGTGCATAGGAGGACCACTTTTTAAGAATAGGATTTCAGTTGTCTTTTGGTACATAGAATAAAATAAGACATTGTAAAAGTTGGTCTTCCGATGCCTCTATGTCAAAAAATGATATGAATGCGTGAAAACCCCCCTCGAAAGTTGCAAATAGCCCGATGATGCAACTTTACGGTCATTTAATGAAATATCCATTGCAATGACCAAACAAAATTTTCGCAAATAAGAATTTGGATATGTTATAGATTTAAGGTTTGTATTCAAAAACTCAGTTTTTAACATTTATTTTTTTTTATTTTGAAAACGGTCACCGTTAGGTCGAACCAGGCCAATATGCGCCATACCTTTTTATGAAGTTTGATATGATTTTTTTTCAAATCAACTTCACGCTGAGAGATAACACCCACCCTGTAATCAATTACCCTCCCACATATATCCAAATACTCAAAGCACTTTTTTCTTAGTACTCTAAAGCTGAATCACGTGACTTGCGCATGTCACCTCGTGTAATCTCTCAGCGTGAAGTTGGTTTGAAAAAATTCAGAAAAAACATCATAAATTTGTTTAATCTGTAAATTAAAACGTTATCAGTGAACGACCGGTGTATTACTCTGCCTAAATTCTCACGGTCAGCATGTACATAATTAAGTGGTAATAATGTAAAGTGTGTAGCCTTTGATGGATGGTAATAGTGTAAAATATGTCACTTTTGATGGGTGGTAATAATGTAAAATATGTAACTTTTGATGGGTGGTAATAGTGTAAAATATATAACTTTTGATGGATGGTAATAATGTAAAATATGTAACTTTTGGAGGGTGGTAATAATGTAAAGTGTATAGCTTTTGATGGGTGGTATTAATGTAAAATATGTCACTTTTAATGGGTGGTAGTAATAATGTAAAGTTTGTAACTTTTGATGGATGGTATTAATGTAAAATATGTAACTTTTGATGGGTGGTAATAATGTAAAGTGTGTAGCTTTTGATGGGTGGTAATAATGTAAAATATGTCACTTTTAATGGGTGGTAGTAATAATGTAAAGTTTGTAACTTTTGATGGATGGTATTAATGTAAAATATGTAACTTTTGATGGGTAGTAATAATGTAAACTGTGTAGCTTTTGATGGATGGTAATAATGTAAAGTGTGTAGCTTTTGATGGATGGTAATAATGTAAAATATGTAACTTTTGATGGGTGGTAATAATGTAAAGTGTGTAGCTTTTGATGGATGGTATTAATGTAAAATATGTAACTATTGATGGGTGGTAGTAATAATGTAAAGTGTGTAGCTTTTGATTGGTAATAATAATGTTAAGTGTGTAGCTTTTGATGGGTGGTAATAGTGTAAAATATATAACTTTTGATGGATGGTAATAATGTAAAATATGTAACTTTTGATGGGTGGTAATAATGTAAACTGTGTATAGCTTTTAATTGATGGTAATAATATAAAGTGTGTAGCTTTTGATGGATGGTAATAATGTAAAATATGTAACTTTTGATGGATGGTAATAATGTAAAATATGTAACTTTTGATGGGTGGTAATAATGTAAAATATGTAACTTTTGATGGATGGTAATAATGTAGAAGATGTTGATTTTGATGGGTGGTAATAATGTAAAATATGTAACTTTTGATGGTTGGTAATAATGTAAAATATGTAACTTTTGATGGGTGGTAATAATGTAAAGTGTGTAGCTTTTGATGGGTGGTAATAATGTAAAATATGTCACTTTTAATGGGTGGTAGTAATAATGTAAAGTTTGTAACTTTTGATGGATGGTATTAATGTAAAATATGTAACTTTTGATGGGTAGTAATAATGTAAACTGTGTAGCTTTTGATGGATGGTAATAATGTAAAGTGTGTAGCTTTTGATGGGTGGTAATGATGAATACTATTTAGCATTTGATGGTTGGTAATGGTATTAAATATATTAAGTGTGTAGCTTTTGATGTTGTATAAAAAATACAACAGTTTATTCTTTCATCATTACTCTTCGTCGGAGACGTTATATCTTTCCAAAAAAAAAAAAAAAAAAAAAAAATGACAATGGGTCCGTTTATTGAAGCATTAAACTTCCTTATTTCGAAAGATGATGTCCTTTAATGTTCACATGATGGCAGATAAAGAGAATAAAACGCTTTTGTGTGTTACGATTAATTTGTCTGCAATCCCGTGAGAATTATATGGCAATAACTTTCCAATGAGGGCAGTTAAACTCTTTTATTTCCGTTTTTAATTCAAACTTGTCTTATATTCAACATGTAACTGTGTTATAGCATTACAAGGTCTTTCGCGCTATCACTAGGCCCTGTACGTGTGATGTGATCACATGAGTAGACGCGGTCGTTACGGGCAAAAATATATTTCGTGGAAATAAACTCAAAATCATCAATTCAATTTCAACATTTTCATCAATATTGCGAGTAACATTGTTCTTGAATCCCGTAGCACAAATTTTCGTGACGCGAAAAATAATCTTATATAGTGACGTCAAACGAAACGACGCCATTTAGTGACGTCACGAACATTATTCTTCATATCACCACAGCGATGTATGTTATGTGAAAATCTTGATAATTTTCTGTTTTGTTTGGTATGGTTATGTAGCGACATAAAGAGCAAATGGGAATATAATAGAATAACAGTTTTAGAACATATTTTCTTTTTTCACTTCTTCGTTTTTGAATATATATATACATGTATGATAACGACCCGCTCGTCTTCACTAACGCTGTAAGCAATGAAAATGGTATCTAGGTAGCTGTATCATTTGATTTAATAACTCTTTGATTTAATTATTTCCATGTCGTTTTTCATTTTCACTATGAAAAACAAATATTGAAATCATTTCATTCTCTGATTTGTACTTCAACATCTGGTTACACTTTAGATAAACAAGATTATAACAAACACGTATCCTTGTGTTTAACCAAAGAAGGGAGACAACTCTAACGTAAAATGTTACATACAACCTGAAATAAGCACAAAGCTAACAAAGCGTTTTCCTGTTTTGTTTGATGATCCGAGATGATTGTCACATATAAGCTTACCGTGCCAGGGCAGATTGGCATTGTTCCGAGAATTAGCCGATCACACCTGTGTGTGGACATACTGTACATAGCTACAATTGTACAGCACTGGAATTTACTTGATATATGTATATCGATTGTAATGCACTGTAGACTGCCCTTAGCTAAATTGCCATTTTCTTTCGACTATAAGAGATCTAGAGTTAGTTTTGAAATTGAAACATATAGGAGAAATAATATTCCGTCTTCGTGAAGTAGTCATTCGCATATTTTCCGTGGACACAATATGGACTGCAAATAAAACATATTAAAACCAAAATTGGTTCTCTGTATATCTATCGTCCACCACCTGTCTCCACCCTCACACTCTCCCCGCCAACCCCCCCAACCCCTATCCACCCCACCCCCTACCCTACCACCCTTCCACTCTTTGATCTCTCTTTATGAAATAAAATGCATATAGCAGAAATTATTTTACGAAATTGATTGCTCGAAGAACAAATGGTAGTGAATATACATGCGAATATAAGAATAAGGCTTCACTTGAAGGAGGGAAAGTTACCATGCCCATCATATATACAGATGCGTACAATAACGTTACGCCCACCTGTTTCCCCTGTGTACGTGTGGACAGTGTGTACAGGTGTGCTATGTGTACATGTGCGCTTGTTCATTTAAAGGTCCATATAGACACATATAACAAAGATCGATATCTTCCCGGGTGTATTCGGCCTTTCTTTATGCCGATCACATCAAGTTTGGACAGGCTACCGTTCGCCTGTGTTTAACTGGCATTAACACAGCCGCGGAGGTAAACAATCCCAAGGTTCCAAAATGGAGATCATCAGGCGGTAGTTTTAGAACAGACGTACAACAAAACTCACAGACATTTCCGGACTCGATATACATCCAGTTCGGTGTAAGACATTATTGAATTTCGGAACTATACTGTTAATGGGATTAGCATGGATTAACGTTTTGCTTCGCTGTGCGATTTCATTGAAGTTTGCAGGCGGATATCAACATTCCACAATACAACTGTTGAAGGTAACATTTAAATAAACGAGTGTGTGCAATTTAAATACACAAAACCGTCGAGTCGTCTGCAGTGTATACGGCGGTCAATATACCTGTGTTAGTAACTTCTCGTACATCGTGGGAACTCACATACAGTTGTTGTAACGGAGAATGAGCTAACGCCTGGATACAACCAACCATGGATTTCTCTAAGTTCCGGGAGTCCGGAGACCTGTCAGACATCACTGTTATAACAGCTGCCACGGAGTTTCGGCTACACAGGTTTCCGTTGTACGCCAAATCTGAGTACTTTGTCAAGGTCAGTCGGGCATCTCCGGCTGACAGCAACAGGGTGGAGCTTCTTGACTTCCCCGGGGGTGCGGACATTTTCAGCATTGTAGCAGATTTCTGTTATAACATGAAAATTGACATGACCAAGAACAATATCGTGCAAATCCGCTGTGCCGCGGAGTATCTTCAGATGACGGGGGCTGGTAATCTCATAGAGATAAGCGAAAAGTTTTTACAAGACACCATCACTTCCGGTAAACTCAGCCGCTCGACGGGCGCAATAACATCCCTACTATTGTATTGTGTTACCATTGGTCCGTTAGCGGAAGTGTCGGGGATAGTTGAAGCGTGCTCGGATGCTATGGTGGAGTCATGGCTCAAACCGCCCACAAAATTTACAGATCCCAGCAACTTCAAGAAGCAGGGAGGCTCATCAGATAAACGCGATGACAAGACAATGAAAGGTCTGTGTAACTTACCACTGGAATGGTTTGTGAAGCTGCTAACGTCAGCTAGAGATAGTGGCGTTCGGCCCACTCTCCTTGCCGATATGGCCACTCGTTACATCAGCCTTGTCTTAGATAGGGACGATAGTGAAAAGAGTTTACAAGATGCCGGTTCAAAACCGGGAAAAGAAAATGTTGAAAAAACAACAGGTAACGCAGATCTGGTCAAAAACACAAAGAAAATAGATACAGGTCACGTGTTAGATGCTGTTATAATGGAACTTCCGGAAGAATCGTTTTCTGATGACGTAATGACCATTGATTGGATCACAAGGGCTTTTAAGTTGGCCACGTTGTGCGGTTGTCGTTGTAGGCGACCATTAGTGAAAGCGGCGGGAGAAATAATGAACAAACTTGCACCGGATGACCTATGTATTATCTCGCCTTCCCTCTTACGTGACATCGTTCAGGAATCATGTAATGATGAGGGAGAGGCAGAAAGGGCCTGTAGGATCATAGACACCTATATGGCGGAGATGGTGAGGAAAGGCGTGTTAACGGGTGAAACTTTTCGCCTTCTGGCATCGGCAGCTCCGGACGAGGCCCGCAAAAGTCATGATCAGCTTTATGGCATACTTGAGTATGTCCTTACGGCAGGTAAATATATATATAATAGTGTTGGACACCTAAGTGTCAAACAGCCGTGTAGGACACCTTAATGTCAAACAGTCGTGTAGGACATCTTAATGTCAAACAGCTGTGTAGGACACCTTGGTGTCAAACAGTCGTGTAGGACATCTTAATGTCAAACAGCTGTGTAGGACACCTTGGTGTCAAACAGCCGTGTAGGACATCTTAATATCAAACAGTCGTGTAGAACGCCTTAATGACAAACAGTCGTGTAGGACACCTTAATGTCAAACAGCCGTGTAGGACACCTTAATGTCAAACAGTCTTGTAGGACACATTAATGTCAAACAGTCATGTAGGACACATTAATGTCAAACAGTCTTGTAGGACATCTTAATGTCAAACAGCTGTGTAGGACATCTTAATGTCAAACAGCCGTGTAGGACATCTTAATGTCAAACAGTCTTGTAGGACACATTAATGTCAAACAGTCTTGTAGGACATCTTAATGTCAAACAGCTGTGTAGGACATCTTAATGTCAAACAGCTGTGTAGGACACATTAATGTCAAACAGCCGTGTAGGACACATTAATGTCAAACAGCCGTGTAGGACATCTTAATGTCAAACAGCTGTGTAGGACATCTTAATGTCAAACAGTCATGTAGGACACATTAATGTCAAACAGTCGTGTAGGACATCTTAATGTCAAACAGCTGTGTAGGACATCTTAATGTCAAACAGCCGTGTAGGACATCTTAATGTCAAACAGTCTTGTAGGACACATTAATGTCAAACAGTCTTGTAGGACATCTTAATGTCAAACAGCTGTGTAGGACATCTTAATGTCAAACAGTCATGTAGGACACATTAATGTCAAACAGTCGTGTAGGACATCTTAATGTCAAACAGCTGTGTAGGACATCTTAATGTCAAACAGTCTTGTAGGACACATTAATGTCAAACAGTCTTGTAGGACACATTAATGTCAAACAGTCGTGTAGGACACCTTAATGTCAAACAGCCGTGTAGGACATCTTAATGTCAAACAGCTGTGTAGGACATCTTAATGTCAAACAGTCTTGTAGGACACATTAATGTCAAACAGTCTTGTAGGACATCTTAATGTCAAACAGCCGTGTAGGATATCTTAATGTCAAACAGCCGTGTAGGACATCTTAATGTCAAACAGCTGTGTAGGACATCTTAATGTCAAACAGTCTTGTAGGACACATTAATGTCAAACAGCCGTGTAGGACACCTTAATGTCAAACAGCCGTGTAGGACATCTTAATGTCAAACAGCTGTGTAGGACATCTTAATGTCAAACAGCCGTGTAGGACATCTTAATGTCAAACAGTCGTGTAGGACATCTTAATGTCAAACAGCTGTGTAGGACATCTTAATGTCAAACAGCCGTGTAGGACATCTTAATGTCAAACAGCCGTGCAGGACACCTTGGTGTCAAACAGCCGTGTAGGACATCTTAATGTCAAACAGCCGTGTATGACACCTTAATGTCAAACAGTCGTGTAGGACACCTTAATGTCAAACAGCCGTGTAGGACACCTTAATGTCAAACAGCCGTGTAGGAAACTTTAATAAACAGTTTATAAAACTTTGTAAAACAGCTGTGTACACTGGTGATATCGCGCACATGGTACCTTATTCCTGTGTTGTGTTTACTCCATTTAAAGCAATTATAGGCTTCAACACTGGCAGTTTAAACATTATTGATAATATATGAAATATATTGTTCGTAGACAATTTGATCTCAAATTGTTACATATCATTATGTATCGCGGTGCCGTCGGATCTTTCAAAAGTTGTGAAACTCATTTACCTGGTATATAATACTTTAATAATACGTGATTACCGCAAAACATCCGATTGGATCCAACGCCTAACTATTTGTTTTTATACTTAATTTCAGCTTTAGCATGTAAACGTCGTCAGACCCTGTATTAGCTCGCATTTTATGTGGCGAAGTTGCGATATATCCCATGCTTTTCACGAAAAGTACAGAATCTATACTGAAACATAAGCAGACCCGATAATAACGAGATGGTGTTGGGCTCCAACATCAGATGTCGGCATATCGAACACTATAGAGAGCATTGATCCAGTTTCCGTCGCTGGGTAGAGAAAACCAACACGAAAACACGAAGGTGACACGGGAAGACACGCCACTGGTCGCGCAAACCCAAACGAAAGTGTCACGGGTAGTGATCCTATGACGAATGATCGTACGATTACGGGACAATACTGGACAATTATAACTGTCCATTACCGGACATTACTGGACAATTATAACTGTCCATTACCGGACATTACTGGACAATTATAACTGCCCATTACCGGACATTACTGGACAATTATAACTGTCCATTACCGGACATTACTGGACAATTATAACTGTCCATTACCGGACAATACTGGACAATTATAACTGTCCATTACCGGACAATACTGGACAATTATAACTGTCCATTACCGGACATTACTGGACAATTATAACTGTCCATTACCGGACATTACTGGACAATTATAACTGCCCATTACCGGACATTACTGGACAATTATAACTGTCCATTACCGGACATTACTGGACAATTATAACTGTCCATTACCGGACAATACTGGACAATTATAACTGTCCATTACCGGACAATACTGGACAATTATAACTGTCCATTACCGGACAATACTGGACAATTATAACTGTCCATTACCGGACATTACAGGACAATTATGACTGTCCATTACCGGACATTACAGGACAATTATAACTGCCCATTACCGGACATTACAGGACAATTATAACTGCCCATTACCGGACAATACTGGACAATTATAACTGCCCATTACCGGACAACACTATATAGTGCTGGTAACGCACTGGCAATCAAACTAACAATACCTTTTTTTTAATGTTTGAAGAACGTTTTGGTGCCGGCCAACGGTTAAGCCGTAGACCCCCGCGATGGCTCTAGGATACATCCTTATATATACAGAACGTCGGTTTAATCTCGGCCATGTTGATAAAGTAGTGTAATTTCGTATTCATCTACTTATTGCGAATATGTTAAAATAAATACACCGGGCTTAGCTGCCGATTGACAAACCGTTCATATCCTAATAAATACTTTGGTCAAGGGACGACCTTAATCTCACCGACAAACCGTATATATCCTAATAAATACTCTGGTCATTTGACGACCTAAAGCTCATCGACAAACTGTAATTATCCTAATGAACGCTCTGGTCATTTGCTCAACGACAAAAAGTATTTATGTTAAAGAACACTCTGGTCATTTGACGACCTAAAGCTCACCGACAAACGGTATTTATCCCAAAGAACACTCTGGTCATTTGCTCACCGACAAACTGTATTTATCCTAATGAACACTGTGGTCATTTGACGACCTAAAGCTCACCGACACACTGTATTTATCCTAATGAACACTGTGGTCATTTGACGACCTAAAGCTCACCGACAAACTGTATTTATCCGAATGAACACTGTGGTCATTTGACGACCTAAAGCTCACCGACACACTGTATTTATCCTAATGAACATTCTGTTCATTTTACGACCTAAAGCTCACCGACAAACCGTATTTATCCTAATGAATACTCGGGGTAAGTACACCGTCTAAATATGCCTGTCAAACCTTATTTAAGCATTAAACTGTTTAGATATGGTGTATATGATCGATTTAAATGCCACAGCTTTGCAGACAAACATCATAGTCCTACGCTCACATAACATATAAATATAACCAAGAGATTTTGTGGTGATGAGCCCCAGATAATGTGAACATACGAGGGGAATCGGCACTTATGACGATAACGATAGCAAGTTCAGGAAGACTTTCATAACTTAATAAGTATGAACGCGATCAACTAGTCGTTTTCGGTAGACTGGCCTTGTGATTGTGGTAACGTTCGGCAGGTGGCTAATTATACAATGTTATAGAATTTGGACAGTAGTTGTAATCGGTACGTTGGTTAAACAATAAACTTACCTAAACTACTAGAGGGCACTATACAAATGTAACATGTGTATGCATGTTTTTATAACTCAAAATCACAGACTTCTATATTACTGAACATTTTACATGATACATATCCAGATACATACGTACGGTGATAATTCGACATACAGAGGTTTGATGCTATAATTCGACATACCGAAGTATGGTACTATGGTTCGACATACCGAAGTATGGTACTATGGTTCGACATACCGAAGTATGGTACTATGGTTCGACATACCGAGCAGTGAAGGTATGATTCGACACATACCGAAGTATAGTACCTTGGTTCGACATACCAAGAGACAATTATTAAAGATTGTCAATGAAGCGGTAAATGCAAAATGCAGACATGCAGTTAAAAACGAAACGAAGTTAAGATTGAATGCAAGCTGAATAGGTGGATGTTTCTTATCAAATGACACATTAATTAAATTATATTCCTGATTCAAATGCAGTCTTATTATCACTAAAAATGATTCAAACTGATACAATTTTGTTATCCGTGCTGAAACGCATTAGTACGTTATTTCATTTCACCAGCAGTTTTACATTATAACCACCAGCATTAAAACTATGCCGTTTATCTTTTTTAAAAGATATTTCTTGTTCCTATTAAAACTGAGGCACTCACAAATCGATATACCCATATGATGCGTTATCATGGAGTTATCATTAAGCCTGCATAACTCGACATTACCATAATTAATAAGAACAAGCAGGCTACAATACACAGATACCATGTTTTTGCCTTTTAGTACACCGATACAAAAAACCCACATGTATTCTTTAAACCGTCCCGACATCTCTCAATTTAACTCATTGTTAACACGTTTCACGCTTAATAATTCTCGTGTATGTCCGACATAATGTCCAAGATATGTCATAAAATATACAAACGCTGCATAATGGTTTATGGAAGGTTATTCTAGGTGGTTACCCAAGTACATTACATGGCCCGCGTGTTTGACGTAGCGACAAGGGTATCAAGTACACGATGGTAGTGTCGGCACTCAATATCTAATTAAAACTGCAGGACTTTTAAATATCCATCAGCCAAACCCAAAGACAATGCAAACATCTATGAGGTAACAGTCCATTGTCTGAACTAGGAGTTGGGGTTAGTGATATTTTTTTTTAAACATTTTATATAATGTCGAAAGATACTTGACTAGGTCTACACCTGGGAAAATATGTTTATTTGTCTCGTTTTAGAGAGAGATAAAATGAGCGATGACCAACGACAGGAGCTTATTAACAGGATCAACTTCACCCTAGTGAGCGAAGAAGTATTGCGACAAGCACTCGCCTCGGACTTCATTCCTCCGGCGTACGTGGCAAAGGGCGCATTGGCATTGTGTACTCGTCTCAAGAAAGATCTAGATGTGATGACAGCTACAGTATCCAAACAAGACGAGGAGCTCCGAAGATACAACTACAGTTACAAGAGAGGGAAAGTGACGACAACTCCCGCGCCCAGATCGGCGTATAGCTCAGCCCCTCCTTACCAACGAGGGGGTCTCTCCGACACAGGTGAGAACAGACTAAGCCTATACGTGTGAAGGCTTGTCCACCAGATTTCAAATTCATGTGTCAAGAACATTTGGAAAAGTCTTTTTTAGTAAAGAAACATTTACAGCGAATTAGGTTCCATTGGTACGTGTACTAACCTTCATTTGAATATAGTTGTTCTTTTTGGTACCTGTGTAAATTTTGGAGATTTAGTTAATTTTCTATCGAGTCCCTGATTTTTGTTATGTGATGGTGTACTGATGTCCCTCCTAGAAAATAACTTCACATGCAACCTATTGATTTACAACACACGGTGTATATCTGATAAATTTCACGTATTTACAGTTTGTTTGTTTATTTGTTTTTGTTTTAATTTTTTCTAGCCTTTCTAGTACATTGTCCAAAACTAAAGCTACGTCTCCTGAACTAACCGCCCATACACCAACTGTCTGTATGTAATACACTCCCCAAATTTCGCACTTGTTGATTCTCTTCTAGATTTCGAACCCACGAAAGACAGCGATCCTCTCAAGGTTCTTGACAACATGCTGAGCGGGACGGACAGACAGACAGACGAAGTTCTGTCATCAGCAAGAAACAAACTTGCTTCCGGTGCCGGTGCTGGGATTCCATACAACTCCTTCCGGCCTGTTCAGTCGGGTGAGCATGACATTAGTTTCGAGGACGAACTGGAGTTTAAATACGATCGCGCATTCCGGGCCATGGACAACTCTAGAAGCAAGCCTCGTTCTGGCGGATATGGATATAGATCATCTTTCCGGTACTAATTCGAGCCTCGTTTCGGCGAAAATTTGAGAGAGCGTTAGCATAAAACATGCATTCAGATTCTGGCCTCGTTGGACTTCATCGATGCTAACAAACAATTTTCTAATTCAAATGATGTTTTGTTATTTTTTTTATTGTATTGTTACTCTGAAATCGAAGTTTAATGTTTAGTGATGTTTTATGCAGTCTTGTGTGTTCTGAGAAACCACGTTTTTGAAGATGTCTAGGAAACTCTGTGAACTAGCGTTGTGGCATTATACCAATTGCTATGGACGTGACGCACATGAAAATTGTTTGCTCTGTAAGAAAGTCATTTTAACGAATAATATTACACTGTTAATGATGGTATTTTCATTTTACTCTCTTTATTGTCCTCCCGGAGGTAGACGTGTCACCTGGATATTTTATGTGTCACTTGGTTTTCGCGTGTCATTGGATGTGATAGGTGTCACTGATATAAACCGTGCCATTTTTAAGTTGACATTTACCCCCAATTTATACAATAGAAGATGTGTGTGAAAACTAGTAGATGACGCTGAGAGACCAATTTCACAGTGGATTCATTTTTGTACAGTGCAGCATCTGTTACGATGTGAGTATACTATAATAATTAATTGTCCAGTGTTTGTACGCAGAATGCGGCTTTCTGATTGGTTGCGTTTGTCTTCATAACTCTATGAAAACAATTCCGAAAATGGCGCGAAATATGTGACGTCACAATACGGTCATTTACATTGCGTATTGATTTGTGAAAAAGAATCCCTTATAAGATCAGTTCAATTGTACATAAAACATGTTTTAATTTCTAAAATCAATATCACTAATCAATTAAATGCGTTGATGTCAATTATTTTTTAGTTCCATAAGGATATGAAAAAAAAATATTTGCAAACAATTTTTTTTTCATACCCCAATGAAACTAAAGAAAAAATGACATCAATGCTTAAATAAAAGATTGTATCCCTATTTAGGAATAGTTAGTTTGGACCCGATAACCGGCATGTATTTGTTGTTATCAAAGACAGCATTGGTGATAATATAACCTAATGGTTAAGGGAACTAACAACATAAATGTATGACGTCACGAATATAGAATTATAAAGCTAGTCATAAAACATTACATCATTATTTTTTTCATAAATATTTTACAAAATGACAGCAACTAATAGACCAAATAACTTCTGTGTATTGAGATAAATTACAGGCGCCTGATTCGTGACATACCGATGTTTGACGTTAAGTGAAGGACATGCGCCTTGTGTGTTACATTAGGGGAATGTCAGGTCACGGACATACGCCTAAATGAGTTACTTCAGGTGACGGATATGCGCCTAAATGTGTGACATACCGTGTAAGACATGTGCCTATTGTGTTATGTTGAATGATGACTATACTGAATGATGGACACGCACCTGGCATTTCATGGTACATGTACGTGAACGAGATGCGCCTGGTATGTGACGTTACGTGAATGACATGTGTCGGATGTGTTATTTTACACGAAGGGCATCCCTAGTGCGTCATGTTTCTCGCTGGACATCCAGCTAGTATGTGACGTTACGTGAAGGATGTACGCCTGGTGTGTGACGTTACGTGAAGGATGTACGCCTGGTATGTGACGTTACGTGAAGGATGTACGCCTGGAATGTTGTGTTACGTGAAGGATGTACGTCTGGTGTGTGACGTTACGTGAAGGATGTACGCCTGGTGTGTGACGTTACGTGAAGGATGTACGCCTGGTATGTGACGTTACGTGAAGGATGTACGCCTGGAATGTTGTGTTACGTGAAGGATGTACGTCTGGTGTGTGACGTTACGTGAAGGATGTACGCCTGGTGTGTGACGTTACGTGAAGGATGTACGTCTGGTGTGTGACGTTACGTGAAGGATGTACGCCCGGTGTGTGACGTTACGTGAAGGATGTACGTCTGGTGTGTGACGTTACGTGAAGGATGTACGTCTGGTGTGTGACGTTACGTGAAGGATGTACGTCTGGTGTGTGACGTTACGTGAAGGATGTACGCCTTGTGTGTGACGTTACGTGAAGGATGTACGTCTGGTGTGTGACGTTACGTGAAGGATGTACGCCTTGTGTGTGACGTTACGTGAAGGATGTACGTCCGGTGTGTTGCGTTACGTGAAGGATGTACGTCTGGTGTGTTGTGTTACGTGAAGGATGTACGTCTGGTGTGTGACGTTACGTGAAGGATGTACGTCTGGTGTGTTGTGTTACGTGAAGGATGTACGTCTGGTGTGTGACGTTACGTGAAGGATGTACGCCTGGTGTGTGACGTTACGTGAAAGGTGTGGCTTCAATTGTAGGACATGTACTTAATGTGTGACGTTGGGAAATTGAACTTTATTTTTTCCTATTCATATTATGGTTCTATCTCAAAAACGCAAGTATATCTCCTGACCTCTCCAACAATAGAACATTCGAATATTTGTTTTTGTTTACAAAATAGATATGATTAACCCGGAAAAAATCTGCCCAGACGTAATTTCCTAAAAAAAAACACACCAAAAAAAAAAATAACGGTATATAAACTCCCGTGTTCCTTGTCATGACGGAAATCCTAATTGTTGTTGGGATAGACGGAAGGGTTGAAGTGGTTTTAGGTTTTACAGCAGGAAACGCAGTATACAGCATGAATTTGATATAATTGTCAATCGGGAACGAAAAGTCACGAATATTCCCTATTCTTACTTTATCCCGACAATTGAATAGCTACCTTAGTTTCCCTATTCTCCACCCGGGCTGCGATCCACTATGTGTATCAGAGCGGAACCTGGTGGGGAACAGCGAAACTAAGGCCGAAAACCAGTCTTTTCTGATATCATATCACATTCTGATCCACAATATCACTGATGTTATTTTTGCTCTCAGGGGCATGATAAAAAATATATGTTACATGTCAATATGGCTGGCTTCTGTGATTTTTTTTACTGTGATACTCATGTTATCAATACATATTTATTTAAAATATTATAGTTAATTAAATCATTCGTTATTCATTGAAAAACGTGTTCATTGTTTTTGTTGGCGTTGATTTGTCAAAGTTTTTTTTTCAATCGGGATCGTAGTGATCTCTCATGTTTAATTATCGAACGTTCAGTGACACGAAGGGAGTAACTCTGATCAGAATGAGGACGAGTGCGTTGATTTGAAATATGGTCAAAGAGAGGCCATCCTATCAGGAAATATATATTTAACGGTAAATAAGAATGTTTTACATATATCAAGGGACGATAACTCTCTAGCTAAGTTTGATGAAATTCGGATAATATTTGTGGGAGTTATTTTTACAGAAACGACAGAAAACGACGTTTTCACAAGTTCAAGAAAATCCTTTAAAATTTGTTGCGGTTATTGCATGGAAATGACAGAAAATGAACGTTTTAGTTATTCAAGGGGCCATAACTCCGTCAAATAAAATCCGACAAAAGTTGCATTCGAACTTGACCGAGTCCTTAAGGCATTACCAAGTTTGAAGAAAATCTGTTACCATGTGTTGCAGTTATTGCACGGAAACGGCAGAAAACACCGTTCTTAGTTCATCAAGGGGCCATAGCTCCGGTAAAAGTGGCAATCGAACTTAGTTGAGCCCTTAAATCATTCAACTTTATTACAAAAAAAAAAAAAAAAAAAAAAATAAAAAAAACAAAAAAATGTTAAGAATATATAAATAAAAAATACCTCAACATTTGTTCTAGTTATTGCACGGAAACGAAGCGTGACAGGCGGACAGACAAACCCAAATTTATACAGTGTACAATGTAGGATTCATCCTAACTGAAACGTACATAAAAGTGTAAACAACGTTTTTTCTTCGTTACATCCTTGTATTGTTGTATCAATATTTTCGGCAACTTCATTCATCCATTTTCCCGTCCCCACGTATTAACGTTCGGTGACGGATTTTTCGAGAATTTAAGGTTGAAATGTACATCCACCGCAACGAGATTATTGAAAAATCAATTTTCTACGTCACAGGGAAATATGACACGTCACGAAGACGATAGTCTTGAATCAACAAGTTCCAAATGGGATTTATGAAGCTAAAACTTGCATAGCAATTTGATGCCATCAAACGTACGCATGAGCCAAATACGATGTACATATGATATATGAAAGATTTTTGTCGGACGCTCAGCGGCGTTTCCATGAGTACAATATATTTTTTATACATTACAAATTGCCTTAAAAACAATGGGGGAAAAACTTTTGAAATCACACTTTCTAAATTCGAAATGAATTCCAAAGTGTCATTATAAATGTTAGCAACAATTCACCGGAAGCTACTTTACTGTTGAAGTTTGAGTCACAAGACATGCATCCCTATTATCAAACGACTTCGTAATTGGGCACGAAACTCAATGTGTCGACATGTTGGATATTGGCGGGATACAAGTCTTCTAAAACAAACTTGTTTTGGAATCGAATGTTATTACTTGCTTTCTAGTCAGCTAAACTTTGACGAAGAAAAGTCGCTCAGAAAAAGAAATATGATTAACTTTTCAACTCTGTTTGTTAACAATTAAATACATTACCTTCTTTCATTAATTTGGGTAATCAAAAACACATACATACCGGCGTTTTCTAGTGTCAGAACGTAAGTCGGTACGTTCAAACTTTCACAAAACATGTCTTCCATTTTTGTGCTGACGACACTATTTGTAAACTAGATAGTTTTCGCGCATGCTTAGCGGACATTAAATTTTACTTAGCCGTGATTGGTTGTAAGATAATTGACGGGTAATATACATTTCGGGGCGTGGTTTCACAATTCTTCGAGGCACTGAGAGATGCATGTCTCATTCTATTGCAGCTGTTTGGTTCGCGCCAAAATTGTACACACAGAGTTAATACTTTGTATATTATATGCATATGCATGTAGTTACATTACATTTTGTTTGTTTTTATAACCGTTCTTTTTTAAAACTATTTTCTTGCTGAAAACATTAAAATTGTCAAATAAAAACCGTCTCGATTTAGTAAGCAAACTCTATAATCACTGACTTATGTATTTTTCTCCCAAACCAAGCGATAAATTAAGCGAACACTCTTGATACGTTTTAGAAATATGCAAATAGAACTATTCAAAATAGAAGGAAAAATATGCAATTTCCGTAAAACTAAAGAACCGGTTTCAAGAAGGTCTAATAAAAATCCGATATAATTGTCTAAAAAATCTAACAAAAAGAATATTTCAGTTCATGTAATCTATAAGGAGGCTTGACCTTTCCCTACAACAATCTGTGGTTGGATTAATGCTACTGGTATCGTTTTAGAAACGAATTGAGTCAGTTACAAATTATCCCTAATTTACAGACTCCCTGGACCATACATTCTGGATAATACTCCATAAGGGAAGGAAGGGTGTATTGAGATGTCTACTATGCGACCCAATTACATGTAAATGTCAAGTTTGGTTAAAGCTGTACCTTCATCTTTTGAGCAACTGATCTAAACATGAAACTTCAGTGAAATGTAGGAGTCGCCCCCTTGGCTGAATTCGTCGCCGCCTGAAAAAATAATAAAGCTCTTCTCCCCATCTCTCTTTTCTTGGTTGCCGTCGTCAGAGGACGCTGATGGCCTGGCGTGTTATATGAATCTTTCTTTAATTGATATATTTTCTATCTTCTAAAAACTAGAAACATGTCCAGAGAGAATATATCATTACAGTGAGATTTTCTAACATTACAAAGTGATTAAAACTTTAAGTGATGCCAAAATGTAGTTTAATTGAATCGTTTTAAATACCTCTGAAAAACTTAACCAAAGTGGCATGTCTACATTAATAAATGAGTATTCCGTGGTGAGTGTTCGATCCCTATCCGTAACGGCTCGGTTCCCATGGCAGCTTAAATCACAGACTGTTTTACGTTGTGTGGTTCTACGTACTTTATCACGGTTGATATGCGAAGGTCAAAAGAGCACCAGGTCCCTTATACTCAAACCATAGCCACTTCTATATATCGAGGATGTTGGTTTGAACTCCAGGTGTTAATTACCAGATACAAGTCTCTCAAACACAGTTTCAACACGGCTAGAAACCATTGATATTCGCAGAGCCGCCAAAGTGCTGTGTCGAGAACCTAATGTAGGTCAACTCTAACCTACATTTTGACCTTTAACCTACATCAAAGAAAAAACTTGTACAGGCTGTATCTCTAACACTACCAGTTTCTGTAATTTCATACTTAGGGTACAAGTTCACCTTCATACGGCAACGTGTTCTGTATCAAATGTAGGTCACTGCGACCTTTGATCATAGAAACTTGTTCAGACTTTATATCCTAAACTAGTCACTGGATCTTCATACTTCGGAAACGGGTTCACCTAGGTGAGACGATGTGTTATGTATAAAAAATGTGACCTACAATTTCACCTTTGACCTACATCTGGTGGGACTGGACGCCCTTCATTGGAGGCAATTTTGTTACTGCTTACACACCACCTCAGTAATGCTCTATGACAAATAGCTGTGTGGATATATATTGACGTTTTCTCAACATAAATTACATCTTGCTGTTGTTTTTTTTTTTTTTTTTTTTTAAATAGAAACCACAAGTAGACAAATGAAGTAAACTTTTTTTTCATAAGTACAAGAGTTTGCTGACAGGTAAGAACTGAAGGTGCCTCTCACATGCTGTTTTCTATACTAAGGTACAAGTAGAGAAACTTGTTTAATGCTGACTTGGACATCACTTTTGCACCATTTTGATATATTTTTATGTACCAGGGCTGATTGATGTGTTGTGAGCCTCGTATTGAAGGAGGTACTCAAGGATGTTCTTTTTAAGTCCTATTATTCTCTCTATGAGGTAGCACTCTAAAGTAAACAAGACAAGCAGCTTTAGCAAAATGGGCAAAATCGGTGAGGGTAAGAGTGAAAGAGTCTGTCATTGCCATGACTGCCATTCACAACTGTTGCTTTAAATTGAGCATACACCTTATTTACCTGATCCCGCTCCATCAGACTTTCATCTATTTCCAAAACACCTATCTCAGGCACCCTAACCCTAACATGCAGTGGATGACTTTCTAACAGCCAAGAAAAGGAGTTCTATAAAAGTGGAATTGAGGCCCTTAAACACGCTGGCAAAAGTGTATAGATACTGAAGGGGATTATGCTGAAAAATAATACAATATGTCCGGCAAAACTCAAATCCTTCAATACGAGGCTCACAAATTATTAATCAGCCCTCGTATGAAACTTTCAACAGTCTTTACAAAAAAACAATCAAAAAAATCAAAGGGGAGCATCTACTGAAGCCAGGAATCGCTTTTCTTTGTTACAATTTTATCTTTTCCCACTAGGATGACTTTTTATACCAAATAGGTATTCTAGATAGTTTCTCACATACGTCACAGGGTTATCCTGCAGTTGCTAGGGAAACGATAAATCGATCTAACAAAGTGGTGGGGGGTAGAAACAGCTGGTAGGCGCTATATGACGCTGCTCAAAATAACTGAACATTATCATTTTACGATGAGTAACCATATTGTAAATGATGATGTCATCAATTTTGATGCTCATTTCAAGGAGTATTGTAGATGGGGCAATGAAAAACTTTCATGAAAACTTGTGTTTGATTGCATGTATGTGAGAAAAAACACGGGTCTGTTCCAAGAACAAGGATATTTAAACCCGCAGCAAGCCTCATTCTGACTGGCCAAACTCTTACACTCTGGTCGAGATATCCCTGTCCATGGACCATACCAATGTTCAAATTGATTAATCCTGTATACTAATATAATAAAGGTATCCTCCATCAAACAGCTGTTAGAAAAAGAACTACAGAAAAGCTGGTGACCTAATACATACTGTCTTCTACTTCATAGATGCCTTCTGGTTGTTGTGATAATGGCCATATGCAAGATACTATTCCATCTGGTTCAATTTTCTTTCCTTTGTAATAATATACACTGTATACCCGTTTACTGATGTCTAATTGTAATCACAGTGAAAGGTCGGCTGCCTCACATAACAAACAAGAATACTCAGATACAATATTTCAATATCTTTACTATTCACATCACTAACACTTAAGAATATGGAGAAAATTCACACTTCCATTCACATTATTTAACATTCATTCCTTCCATTCTCCATCCATCCCTCATTCTCAACATCATTTCACCTTACATCTCCATATCACATGCTCAAGATAAAAAAAAAACAAAAAAAAACACTTTAAGTTATAACCTGATAGTTGTGATGAATCCTAGTGAAAATCTTACCATACAGTAGATTCATCCATCATTTGGAATTCTATTAAATCTTCAATAATGACCGAACCTCATGTCATAGGGTCAGAACAGCTTCTTTTGGGAGACCAACATTTATTGAGTCAGTGGTCAACTCTTTCACAAGAAGCCAGTCTTAAGATATAATTGAGATTGATATTCAGGCATAATCTTGGCAGAATAGTTCTCAAAGTGACTTCCAACCTCAAGTCAGGTTAAGAAATCATTAAGATGATGGTGAAGGTTTAGCCTTTTTCATGGCTTTGAATTCGCCCTCTTGTGTTGCTAGCATTTGGTGAATTGAGGTTGATATTCAGGCATGATCTTGGCAGAATAGTTCTCAAAGTAACTTCCAACCTCAAGTCAGGTAAAGAAATCGTTAAGATGATGGTGATGGTTTAGCCTTTTTCATGGCATTGAATTCGCCCTCTTGTGTTGCTAGCATTTGGTGAAGTCTTCGCACTTTGCCCTTGCGCTCTTCATCCCTGGAAAAAGAAATGAAACATATCCATTGGACATCGGAGACAAAAGAGAACATTTTATGATGAACAAGGGAGATAAGTCAGGCAGGTAGGGGAGACAATTCCTACAAATTGTGAAATTCACAAAAAACAAGTTCTAATAGTTAAAAGGCTTGTTACATTAGCTCCCAAAAATACCCCTCAGTCTCTATTGAAGCTAATAGATGCTGTAATATTTTTCCGTATGTCAGAATTTACTGGATAACAGGAAAATCATGATGAGTAAGGATCAATCACAACAGGCGAGGAGACCTCAAGGGTTCATCAATATATTCGTCGACCGGTTTCTACCCGTTTAGGGCTTCATCAGGACGTACAAATTATAGATTTATAGCTCCTAATGTACTAATTTGGAGGTTCCAATTCAATTGTTAACTATGACGTGTTACATACTATTCTATAGTTAGTACATTCGTAACTATACATACCAGTGTTATACATATGCATTATATATAGTATACTTACAATGACACTGCTATTCTCATTAAAATTGTTTAACTATTATCAGTCTGAGTGATTTATTACCCCTAACAACTATCCCTATCTAAAATTATGAGATAAATTGGTTTCAATAAGAAGACACTAAAATACTACTTGCGAACTCATCAAGAACTTATAAACATATCATCATGAGCCAATGTGTGTTTGAAACTTGTCAATTTGAGCAATTTGTTGTACCGGGTATTTTGAGAATCTGTTGTTGAATTGAATATGACAGTTAGAAAATATGAAAATATACCTGTCGATTTGGTCCTTAAGCTGTTTCCTTGCCAGGAACTGGTTGTCTTTTCTGATCTCCCTCATGGCACCCTGAAGAACAGAGATTATCATTGTAGTCATTGTTTAAGCAGACAATGTTTATCTGGTCATCTTATTCAAACGCATGCTTTAAAAGATTAAGTATCAGCCTACCTGATTCAAACATATCAAGGTCTTACCTTCATTTCCTTTTTGTATTTGTGTAACAATTTCTGTTTTTCATTCAAATCCTTTGATGCTGACTTGTGTTTTATTTTCCTTTCTTCAAATCTGCAAAAATGAAAATTTTATCCTAAAACACAAGTCTTTAAGGTACACAACCAAATCTTTAGTTATTATACTGCTCTGCCAGGGACTACTGTATCAAGGTTCTTTTTACCAATTAGTACATAAATGCAAAGAAATTACTCAAAATGTACAAATCTGCCTCCTGTGGGACAGGGGGAAGGCACTTTAAATATAAATAAATTACATGTGGTCACTGGTGGGGCGAGTTCAAATTAGAATCACATCTATGGGTTGGTGGGGTTTGAAATAAATTGATTCTGTTGTTGGGTGTATGTGATGTGTTTGAACCATTTTTTGCATTAAAATAGCTTCTTAACGTGGGTACCGTTCACAAAAAAGTGGATATGCAGGAGGGTCATCAAAATTTTAAATCACTTCTATAGGTGGGTCCCCTAATTTCATAGTGCCTGCCTCCCATCCCATATATGTTTTCCTGGAACAGCCCTTATCTTAAAACTTCAAAAGTGTCTGTGAATCTGACTTCTTTGGTTTAGTCATCTCAGTCATTGTGCTGACAAATGAATTGATCTGTTTGCAGGCTGTAATCCAGGAATTGTGTCAGGGATTGTGACCAGGATTATTTCAGCCTTACACAAGTTATTTATATAATACTGTTACTTACACCTCCTCCACCAAAGGTTCAAATGTTCTCATTGGCTGAGGTTTCTTCTTGTTCATGACTAGTGGTTTACATGTCTTGTTGCTATGGTGATTCATCTCCTCGACAACCATTTCCATCATTTCCTGGAAACAAGAAACCGTATTCATCAATATCCCTCACACCCAGTTAAAAAATTGGAAACTACCCAAACATGAATTTGGTTCTTTGAATAATGTGTGATATTTAGGTTTTTAACCATGATTTCACGGTTACAGGAAAATTATGATCCACACACATATAACTCACTCCATACCAAAAGGCACTACCAGACCACTAGAGCAATGCATGTGGGGGCTGCGATAGCTCAGTCAGTCTCCGGTAGAGAGACAAGGTGCGTAATTTGACATCATGTCACTTTGTGATTCTCAGGAAGCTGAGAAATAGGCCAGTCTCCGCTGTCGTGGTTGTGTCCATGGGCATGACACTTTATCCTAATTGCACTAAATGTCATGTAACAAACCTCTTGTTATGTTGTTCAGTGAGGTAGCCACCAACTACTACAAGGAGGCCTGCCTCAAAATGACCCTGGCTGAACATGGGGAGATTAAACCATCAAACAAACAAATATTACAGAATAAATATTGATATATTTTTTTTCTTTACATAGAGAGAGGAGCAGATATTTACCTTGAGAGTAGCAGGGTACTGGCAGAATTTGATTTTTCCAAACATATAGAGAATCGGGGAGAACACCTCCCTGAATGTTGGCAGATCTTTGTAGAGTGAAGAGAACTCTCCAATTAGTGTTACACAGCTATAAGTTGCCTGCAACCTGTATAAAAATTACATCACTGTTAGATTTTTATAACGTTTACTCAAAGTATCTGAACCAGTTTCTGTCATGCTTCATAAGCCTCTATCAATTCATCATTCAGCTTGTAAATGGATTGTACAAGATCTTGTGTAAACATTGCAAAATTATCACATACATTCCACAGGGGATCAATTCTGTTTAAATGTTGCAGGGATTGGGAGACCAGATCAAGATATTGGCCATTTACCAACATATTTTAAGAATTTTTAAGGGCCATTTTCTCTTTGTCAATAAAACTTTCAAATTTCTATGGGCTATAAGAATTTTTGTAAGCCTATGGCCCATGTCCAGCCCAACCCTTGTGTTTGTACAAATCTCGGCATATCAAGATCATTTTGATCAAATATACTAGTGTATCATAATGGTAAACAAAACAACTAAATTTCCTGACAGTAAAAGAAAAACAGCGACCAGAAACTTCTGAACAAATAACCCTCTATTCTAGGCATCCATTGTACATAATTGTATAAGAATTTAGAAAGAATTAATGTCAACCTACCGAAAGCTGTCGTTACGCAGGGAGTCCAGCTCCATTTCAGTGTTCAGGACTTCACTCATTTTCATTGGACCAAACTCAAAAGACCTGTAGACAAATCAAACAACAATTTCTTTAAGACAATGTACTTCAAAATTCTAGTTTTATTAAAATCTCTGTGGTCTTCTCTTCCAGAAGAGCTGGAAACTGATTTTCAAGTGTTTTCAAGGTGACTGTTAAGGTAGCCATCTTAGAATGGAATTGGATGTCCCAAAATATAACAGCCCTTGTATATATAATTAGGATGATACAGTTTTCAGCAGAGAATTACCATTTACCTGCCGTTATACACACCTATGTTTGGTAATTTACCTGTCGTTATACACACCTATGTTTGGTAATTTACCTGTCGTTATACGTACCTATGTTTGGTAATTTACCTGTCGTTAAACACACCTATGGTTGGTAATTTACCTGTTGTTATACGTACCTATGTTTGGTATCCAACTGAAGGAGGTTAATACTGGTCCCGACAGGCTTGAATGGAGGTATAACTTTCTCATCTACAACAAATATGAATGACACACATAATGTACAACAAATATGAATGACACACATAATGTACAACAAATATGAATGACACACTTAATGTACAACAAATATGAATGACACACATAATGTACAACAAATATGAATGACACACATAATGTACAACAAATATGAATGACACACATAATGTACAACAAATATGAATGACACACATAATGTACTATGTTTTTACAGATTTTATACACTAATATGCACTATATTTAGTTTTCGACACTAGAATACAGACTTAAACACTAGTATACAGATTTAGACACTAGTATTAGTATGCAGGTTTAGACAATATTTCTAGTATACAATTTTTAGACATTTATATAGTGTTTAGATACCAAAATACTGTTTTTTAAGATACTGTGTTGTTGTTGTTTGTGCAGACACATTACAACAACAAATAAATAAATACAAATAAAACAAGCATACTGGGTATTGGTAAAGCAATACTGCTCCCGTTTAAAAAAGAATTAATGCCCTTGACCTCAAATCCCTCAAGGAAGGAAGCTGCTAGAGAGCTGATAACTGTGGCATATGTACAAGACAGACGGACAGGAAACCTAACGTGTCCCTCCGGTTTTACTGGTAGGGGACTAACAACAACTGTTACTGGTAGGGGACTAACAACAACTGTTACTGGTAGGGGACTAACAACAACTGTTACTGGTAGGGGACTAACAACAACTGTTATTGGTAGGGGACTAATAACAACTGTTATTGGTAGGGGACTAACAACAACTGTTATTGGTAGGGGACTAACAACAACTGTTATTGGTAGGGGACTAATAACAACTGTTATTGGTAGGGGACTAACAACAACTGTTATTGGTAGGGGACTAACAACAACTGTTATTGGTAGGGGACTAACAACAACTGTTATTGGTAGGGGATTAACAACAACTGTTATTGGTAGGGGACTAACAACAACTGTTATTGGTAGGGGACTAACAACAACTGTTACTGGTAGGGGACTAACAACAACTGTTACTGGTAGGGGATTAACAACAACTGTTACTGGTAGGGGATTAACAACAACTGTTATTGGTAGGGGACTAACAACAACTGTTACTGGTAGGGGACTAACAACAACTGTTACTGGTAGGGGACTAACAACAACTGTTACTGGTAGGGGACTAACAACAACTGTTACTGGTAGGGGACTAACAACAACTGTTATTGGTAGGGGACTAACAACAACTGTTATTGGTAGGGGATTAACAACAACTGTTATTGGTAGGGGATTAACAACAACTGTTATTACTAGGGTAAGACCACCAACTAAAATGTGACAACACAAGATTTATCAGACATGTGAGCCAAGCGATTTCTCTGACATATTACTTACATTTATTTTCTTCCTTGGGTATGATGAGAAACAGGAGTCCATGAAGAAAGTTTACTACCTCCGGAATAAATCTCTTCGACAGGGACACAAACTGTAAAATAACAAGATATACATTTGTACATTAATTGGTAGGAGGTGTAAGATGATAATTACAAGGGCCCAATGGGCCCAAATCGCTCACCTGCAATGCAGTGATCTTTTCATATATGGATCCTGCAGTTATTTGAAAGCATGCTACAGGACCAATATAATGTCTCTCTGCACTTTGGCTTTTCACTAAAAGTCATTTAAAGATTTAAGCATACTTGATCGACGTGACCTTGAATGAAGGTCAAGGTCATTCATTTGAACAAACTTGGTAGCCCTTCACCCAAGCATGCTACAGACCCAATATCAACTCCCTGGGACTCTTGGTTATTGAGAAGAAGTTGTTTAAAGATTTTAGCCTTTTTGACCCTGTGACCTTGAATGAAGGTCAAGGTCATTCATTTGAACAAAATTGGTAGCCCTTTACCGCAGCATGCTACAGACCCAATATCAACTCCCTGAGACTCTTGGTTATTGAGAAGAAGTCGTTTAAAAGATTTTAGCCTTTTTGACTCCTGTGACCTTGAATGAAAGTCAAGGTCATTCATTTGAACAAACTTGGGAGCCCTTCACCCCAGCATGCTACAGGCCAAATATTAGGTCTCTGGGACTCTTGGTTATTGAGAAGAAGTCGTTTAAAGATTTTAGCCTTTTTGACTCCTGTGACCTTGAATGAAAGTCAAGGTCATTCATTTGAACAAATTTGGGAGCCCTTCACCCCAGCATGCTACAGGCCAAATATTAGGCCTCTGGGACTCTTGGTTATTGAGAAGAAGTCGTTTAAAGATTTTAGCCTTTTTGACTCCTGTGACCTTGAATGAAGAAGGTCAAGGTCATTCATTTGAACAAACTTGGTAGCCCTTCACCCCAGCATGCTACAGACCCAATATCAACTCCCTGGGACTCTTGGTTATTGAGAAGAAGTCGTTTAAAGATTTTAGCCTTTTTGACCCCTGTGACCTTGAATGAAAGTCAAGGTCATTCATTTGAACAAACTTGGTAGCCCTTCACCCGAGCATGCTACAGACCCAATATCAACTCCCTGGGACTCTTGGTTATTGAGAAGAAGTTGTTTAAAGATTTTAGCCTTTTTGACTCCTGTGACCTTGAATGAAAGTCAAGGTCATTCATTTGAACAAACTTGGTAGCCCTTCACCCCAGCATGCTACAGACCCAATATCAAGTCCCTGGGACTCTTGGTTATTGAGAAGAAGTCGTTTAAAGATTTTAGCCTTTTTGACTCCTGTGACCTTGAATGAAGGTCAAGGTCATTCATTTGAACAAAATTGGTAGCCCTTTACCGCAGCATGCTACAGACCCAATATCAACTCCCTGAGACTCTTGGTTATTGAGAAGAAGTCGTTTAAAAGATTTTAGCCTTTTTGACTCCTGTGACCTTGAATGAAAGTCAAGGTCATTCATTTGAACAAACTTGGGAGCCCTTCACCCCAGCATGCTACAGGCCAAATATTAGGTCTCTGGGACTCTTGGTTATTGAGAAGAAGTCGTTTAAAGATTTTAGCCTTTTTGACTCCTGTGACCTTGAATGAAAGTCAAGGTCATTCATTTGAACAAATTTGGGAGCCCTTCACCCCAGCATGCTACAGGCCAAATATTAGGCCTCTGGGACTCTTGGTTATTGAGAAGAAGTCGTTTAAAGATTTTAGCCTTTTTGACTCCTGTGACCTTGAATGAAGGTCAAGGTCATTCATTTGAACAAACTTGGTAGCCCTTCACCCCAGCATGCTACAGACCCAATATCAACTCCCTGGGACTCTTGGTTATTGAGAAGAAGTCGTTTAAAGATTTTAGCCTTTTTGACCCCTGTGACCTTGAATGAAAGTCAAGGTCATTCATTTGAACAAACTTGGTAGCCCTTCACCCGAGCATGCTACAGACCCAATATCAACTCCCTGGGACTCTTGGTTATTGAGAAGAAGTCGTTTAAAGATTTTAGCCTTTTTGACTCCTGTGACCTTGAATGAAAGTCAAGGTCATTCATTTGAACAAACTTGGTAGCCCTTCACCCCAGCATGCTACAGACCCAATATCAACTCCCTGGGACTCTTGGTTATTGAGAAGAAGTCGTTTAAAGATTTTAGCCTTTTTGACTCCTGTGACCTTGAATGAAGGTCAAGGTCATTCATTTGAACAAACTTGGTAGCCCTTCACCCCAGCATGCTACAGGCCCAATATTAGGTCTCTAGGCCTTTTGGTTATTGAGAAGAAGTTGCTTGAATGGAAAGTTGATGCCGGACGGACGGCCGGACGGCCGGACGACGGACGGACGACGGACGCCGCGCCACGTCATAAGCTCACTTGCCCTTCGGGCAGGTGAGCTAATAATGGGCAGGTGGAATATTCCTATCACAGGTCTTCAAATGTGATACCGTACAAATTAAACAAGAGAATTTTGCAAATTAGTCACCCACCAGGTGTAAGTCAAAGGTCATAATGAAGGTCAAAGGTTCATAATGTAGGATAGAGTCTTGGTTCATAACACACCACATCACTGAGGTGAACTCATGCCCTACCTAATTAGATATAGATTCGAGGTTGTACAAGATTGGGCGCTTGACAAATGAGGCAGAATGAAAGGACACAACACCATCCAATAGTCTTTAGACTAATAACACACTAGAGGAACCATGAATATAACATACATTTTAATATTAGACAAACCAATGTAACTATTAAATACTGTAGTGAGTGTTTCTTCAGCCACACAGGGGAGACAACTGTGTATCTGCTTATATCTCACACTTGATCTCCGCCTGCTGGAAGTGACTGTGTACATTCTATACACAACACATGGAAACATGGCGAGATAAATATCATCAATATAACAAAATGCGTATTACTTTTATACAAGTTTTCCTTGAATAATGTTGAGATCTAATATTTGTTTTCCCAAGATATGAATTATATATTTTCTGTTTTATATTCCAGTATGCTTTTGTAGCCTCCTATTTTCTACAGTGTAGAGAAATTAGGGCTGTTACGAGTACCCGAGTACGTGTCGGGTTGGAGAAGTAACCGGGTCCGAAAATGTGTACCCGGGTACTCGTCAAAATAGGAAATATTTTGTCACACGGCTGTGTCTATGTAAAACTTCTATTAAAGTACAATGTAGTACAAAATCCCACTGATTTGTGTTGTTTTCACTCACCAAGGATGACACTTCATCTGTTTACAACAAGTTCACATGTAACATTGTTCCAAATTTTACTTCCCATGACCGTATTTCGATACGAGACGGACATGTGTACTTGAAGTTGACCGGGGTTCACCATAGTCGTATAATACGATAACACGAGAGACGGTCCGAATGAAGACTACGTCACGTGATTTGTACTTCCTGTTGGGCATGGGCAGGATAGTGTGTTCATGTGTGTACGACGAACAAGCGGGATAGCTTTGACAGTTATGTCAGCTTGTTATATATTTTATGTTTTTCCAATTAATGCAGCTATAAAATTATTGACTGGTGAATAAAAATGGATACCACAATATCGTTATTGAAGCATACTCCACTCCATTGAATCTCCCTCGGTAAGCCTGTCACCCCACACAACAAGGTAAACGTGAAGAAAGCTAACTTACAACTATGATTTATATATGTCGAGTACCCAGGTACAGGTCGGGTACTAAAATTCGGGTACCCGGGGGCAAAATTTAGTATCCGTGACAGCCCTAAGAGAAATATCATTTTATATTCTTAAACTTATCAAAACAATTTGTAATAAAATTCCTGAAAGGGTGAGTAACCATCACTAGTTTCAGTCTTTGATATTACAAATATCCTGTTTTGAAATGACGATATTAACATATATACTACACAATGCCCAAATTGTCAATTATAACAGAATATGATATTATAGAAATAGTGGGCATAGAGAATTCCTTTTTATCCATTTCTAATCAGGAAATCAACGTTAACTAGCTTGTACCTGCCAGGTTTTACGAATAAGAAGTTACATTTAATTACTTCAACTGTGGCAACTTACCTCCAAACACAGATTACACAGAAACAGGCCAGCTGCTATATCTCGCTCATGGTTAACGGGACACTGAAATTGTACAGAAATAATGCAGACATCTTACTATAAAACCATACTGATGTGTTTGTATACACAAATCTCACAAATTCATCCTATATTTCATGTTCACCTTCTGTCAGTAACTGTACAATGGTTTACCATGCATTTTAAAAATCTCATTTTACAATATTAATATTATTTTTCCTGTAGTGAGTGTTTCTTCAGCCACACAGGGGAGACAACTGTGTATCTGCTTATATCTCACACTTGATCTCCGCCTGCTGGAAGTGACTGTGTACATTCTATACACAACACATGGAAACATGGCGAGATTGACATCTTCTAATCACTTAAAGAAAAGAAGAGTTGGACAACAATATTCACATATGAACCTTGCCACACATACATGCATCTCATAGCAAATTGACATAAATTTTATCGAAATGCATGAAAAAATGGAAATATAATCAGAAGTGCCAATCAAATTCTAGCGACTTTCAGAGATCGGTAGAAAACCTGGCAAAAAATTTCTTGACAGGATTAAAACACTGATTTTTCCCCCCCAAAAATCAACAAAAGGCTTTATAACTATGTCAAAATTTGTGATTTAGAAACACCTCACAAATCCTTACTATAAAACCAAATTTCCAAGAGATTAGAGATTGGTTGAAAACTAAAAACTGTAAATGTCAGACTGCAGACTGTACCATATATATATCACAATACTTTCATCAAATTTCATGATCAGTTACTATAAGAACTTTATTCATACAGAAAATCGTAATAAGTTCTGACAATTAATCTCCTTGTTAGGTTTCATATCCTCCCAGACTCCTACTTTTTAAAATGTAAAAGTTGAATATAAGATGATGTCATTATTTTCAACAATAAAAAAAAAATATCATCTTTAATGAAATTTCCTGTAGTGAGTGTTTCTTCAGCCACACAGTGGAGACAACTGTGTATCTGCTTATATCTCGCACTTGATCTCCGCCCGCTGGAAGTGACTGTGTACATTCTATACACAACACATGGAAACATGGCGAGACATTAATTATATTTAACCAATTAGCAATGAACATAGGCCTGACTGTAACACAAACACTGACCTAACAAATCACTAAAGTTATCTTAAGTTATCCTCTAAGTTCTGTCACAAGTTCTTAATACATTTACCATCATATTTTATATAAGATCTAATCATCATAGTTCCAAATCAGATTATATTAACATTGATGTCATGTCTGAATATTCTATTTTTTTCTTTTTTTTTTAGAATTTGATATGGTGTATGTAACATTTTTTTGAATTTCCAAAATGCAAGTAATTCTAAATGATATGGAATATAATGTCTATTTCCCCCCAATATATTACTTTCGATTAATGTTGAAATTTGTTTAAAGTGTCATCTTTAATATGTATCAGATTTTACTATATAAATATCATATTTCCTGTAGTGAGTGTTTCTTCAGCCACACAGGGGAGACAACACTGTGTATCTGCTTATATCTCACACTTGATCTCCGCCTGCTGGAAGTGACTGTGTACATTCTATACACAACACATGGAAACATGGCAGGACTTGTATCATATCATTTAATAAGAAATTAAAACTTGAGCCATGATACATTTCAGAAAGGTCCCAACAATGTAACTTACACTAAACAGACCATCAGCCGAGTGTTGATATTGAACTACTGTATGTTTTAATGTTATGATACTACAGTATGCATACGAGGTAAAACAATGGAAGGATTCACCAAAAATCTGCTTCAGATTTTTTCTATTTCAACGGCGGTCAAGTGTGACCTTTGAACCCTTACACCTGACCGATGATAACCCAAACCTTATCAGACTTAGAACTTGGTGTCATACTTCCTATGTGGAGCTCTAATTACAAGTTTTGTCAGATTAAATGACTCAGCTAATTATTTATGTATATTTTAGATTTCCCTATATTTGTCACATCTTTACATTCTTGATTTTAAAACAGAACAACAGATTCCAGAGGATCTTGATTCCCATCATTGAATGATCTTTATTGGTTCTATGTAAGACCAATATTTTTTCTACTTTTTCCTTCCTTTCATTTCTCCTCTCAATAATGAGATAACAAGGAAAACCTTCATATGAATTTTAAGGAAGATCTGATGATGGCAAGTTAAAATTTGATTTTACAAAATAAATGTCACATTTCCTGTTGTGAGTGTTTCTTCAGCCACACAGGGGAGACAACTGTGTAACTGCTTATATCTCACACTTGATCTCCGCCTGCTGGAAGTGACTGTGTACATTCTATACACAACACATGGAAACATGGCAGCTTAATATTGATTTATATTTTAGAAAATAGAATTTAACAATGGGTTATCATGTGTTGAGTTGAATATGACAACACAAATCCTACAAAATTTCATCTGAAGGTCATTGATTCTAGACCTGACACAGCCTCTACTTACAATCCTTATCTCCTGAGAAATATATAGTATATGAAGTATATAGCTATTATGGTTTCCTCAAAGCAAGAAACCTCTTAAGCTCTTATCCAAGTGTTTTTGAGAGATATTGGTACATATGACACAGTTCTGACCATACAGAAATTGCTTTAACTCCAATCTATATATCTCTGAGAGATGTTGGTACATGTGACTCTGTTTTAACCTTACAGAAATATCTATAGCTCCAATTTAGATACTTTTTCAAAAATTTTGGAACATTTGACACTATTGTTTACAGAAACAATACAAGAACGCTAAAGATATCTTATTAGCAAGATTAAAACAAAACATTAAAAACAAACAAAAAATCTTGGTTTAACAGTAAATACCACTTTCCCTGTAGTGAGTGTTTCTTCAGCCACACAGGGGAGACAACTGTGTATCTGCTTATATCTCACACTTGATCTCCGCCCGCTGGAAGTGACTGTGTACATTCTATACACAACACATGGAAACATGGCGAGATAGGTATCATATCATTTAAAAAGATATCAAAACCTGAGCCCAAATACATGTATTTCAGCAATGGTCAGGCAATGTATGTATCTCTAAACCTGACCAAAATGATTTAGTTGACTATAATCCTCCAAATATACAAATTACAACAAATACACTTTTGATGTTATGACAGTATGTTGTGAATAGCAACTAAATAGGACAATATGAGGGGATTCACAAGTTTTTTTTTAATTTAAAAGGTGGTCAAGTAAGAATTTTGAACCTTTACACTTGGCCGATGATCATCCAAATCTAATCAGAACTTGATGTCATAATTCCTACGTAGGGTCATTCTTAGAAGTTTTGTTTGCTCAACTCACTGCTTTTTTGTAGCTTTTAAATTTTCCTTTATTTGTCACACTTTATATTCTGGGTTATTTAAAAAGAGAGTTCAAATCAATATCATCAATTTCCATCCTGGCAATTTAATGTCCTCTTATTTCATTTTCCAGTTTGCGTCCAACATTCCTATTAAATAGTCCATTTTCCCTCTTTTACAGAAACAATACAAGAACGCTAAAGATATCTTATTAGCAAGATTAAAACAAAACATTAAAAACAAACAAAAAAATCTTGGTTTAACAGTAATACCACTTTCAGACAGACAAATTGGGCAGAAACCAATAATGTTGTACACTGTTAAACCATTGTAAATACCACATCAACTTTCTACATGATTCAAATTATCAAACAATATATCTGTAGTGAGTGTTTCTTCAGCCACACAGGGGAGACAACTGTGTATCTGCTTATATCTCACACTTCATCTCCGCCTGCTGGAAGTGACTGTGTACATTCTATACACAACACATGGAAACATGGCGAGACTTTGATCAATGTTAAATAGAGACAAATGAAGTGAAGAAGATAGCAGACCTCAAGTCTAGTATTACCTGCCCAAGTGTTTTTTTTGTGAAGCAGATGACATTTTACTCACCTGTGCAAGCATTTGTGTGATGAAGATGATGGCAGGTGTTGTGACAGAGTGTCGAAAGTCAGATGTGGGAAATAGAATCGGCACAAGCTTCAGCAGCAGCAACTGATAAAAAAAAAATACAAAAAAAATTTATTCTTGAATATAATTCTAAAATTGTCACATTAAGTTTAATAACTGAAACCATCTCAATCTTGGATAAAAGTTTGCAGAATATGGTAAGCACTTGGTGTGGTTAAGTCTACTGCAATTTTTTTTAGGTTTAACTGCAGAACCAACAATGTCTGTATTGATAAAGCATGCTAAACTGTCTACCAACTACCCCAAATATTTTCACTCACAGTGTCCAGTGCTGGGTATAGGCCCCGCCCAGCTTTTCTCTGACAGATTTGCCGAAACTCTTCTTGACGATCCTTTATTTGGTCGAGGACGAAGTTGGCTGTAGGAACTGGAGACATTTGGACGAGTTTGTAGATGGGTACAGTTAACTGATCTATCAGGTCGAGTTGTGGCGGGTCCTGGAGGGCCAGGTCTGTATAGTATTGTACCAGGGTTCCTAGAAATGTCTGTAATAACAAGGCTTTACTGTACAAATGGTGGCAGTATAACAAGGTTTTACTGACAAATGGTGGCAGTATAACAAGGATTTACTGACAAATGGTGGCAATGTAACAAGGATTTACTGAAAAATGGTGGCAATATAACAAGGATTTGCTTACAAATGGTGGCAGTATAACAAGGTTTTACTGACAAATGGTGGCAGTAAAACAAGATTTTACTGACAAATGTAGGCAGTATTACAAGGTTTTACTGACAAATGGTGGTAATATAACAAGGATTTACTGACGAATGGTGGCAATAAAACAAGGTTTTACTGACAAATGGTGGCAGTATAACAAGGTTTTACTGACAAATGGTGCCAGTATAACAAGGTTTTACTGACAAATGATTGCAGCATAACAAGGTTTTACTGACAAATTGTGACATTATAACAAGGTTTTATTGGCAAAGGGTGGTAATATAACAAGGATTTACTGGACAAATATTGGCAACATATGAAGGATTTACTGGACTAACGATGGCAGTATAACAAGGTTTAAAAAAAAACTAAAATTTGGTTTGAGTATAAAAAGGATTAAACAACAATTGATGGCACTGTAACAATGGTAATCTAACAAGGTTTAGTTTAAAACAAGGACAGAACAAAAATCCTTCTACAAAGTAAACAGGAATCCTTTTATCATTGATGTATTTAGAAGAGAAATTTCATTTCATACTACCTCTAGCTTCTCTTTGTTTCCTTCGGCCAGACTCGGGTGATGACACTTTATAATTCGGTCAATAATGATCAGTTGATCAGCTTCTTTTCGGTCTTGTAACAGTGTCACAAGGTCATCATATGCAGCGGGGACTGAGAAAAAAATATCATCAATCGTTACAAATAATTACGGATTATGTTGTATTGAATCCTAGAATTTTCAGCCATTATCTAATAACAATGTACAATGTGCAATGAACCTTAAAGTAGTTTTGTAATTTTGGGAATAGCTTTAATGAATATATTTTTAAGTTAAAAATTGCTTTTGCAAACAAGAACATGTCTCCCCTTATTATCTAACATATATCTTTGACATCAAGGTCACAGTGACCCAATTTTACTGACCACCAATGGTCTGTGTGTGATATAGTTATCTTTCACATTTAATATAGACATAACTGACTGTATAGGGAACAACCAACCAAAGGAAAAAATAAGACTTTTGAAATATCCCCTGTGTATAGAAAGTTGAGCCAGGGATAAAATATCTGGCAGCCACCGATTGGTCAGTATGTTATGAAGTAACACAATAGAAATTTAGCCAGATAGGTAACTATCCATAAGAAATGCTGATATAAATTTTGTAAATACGATTGAATTTTTTCCCAAAAGTTCAGGTTATAATAATTAACAGGTAAACATTTCAGATTTTTGAGAATTTTTACAGCAAAACTCACCTATTTTCAAAATGGCTACCCTGGAAAAAATTTGAGCTGAAGGACCCAACTTTTTTTTGATAACGTGTTATATGAGACCCTAAACTTTTGTTATAAACCATAATTGCCATATTGAATTCAAGAATTTTAATGATATTCTCCAAAACCTTAACACTAAAGTCTATGGAAAAACAATTGGTTGGTTGGTCCCTATAGAGGCTCTAACAGAAAGTGTAAAAGAATGAAAATAAGTATTGATAGTACTAAAGGTTAAGGGTTAACTAGTACTTACTGTTAAATGTGTAGGGAAGTTCTTTTCTGGCAGCATCCATTATTTTTTTCTTTTTCTGAAATAAAGAGACCAGTATTTCAACATGTGTAGATATAAATTTATGTGCTATACATAAACACAGTTTATGAACTAAGACGATCTGTTGCTATTCTCTACGTTCCTCATATCATGTCTGTATATATACTGTATATATACTATGTATACTTTACCTTCAAGTCAACCTTGGGAGCGGGTTTCTTCACCGATTTATCCTCACTTTTGTCTGTGTCCTTTTCCTCATCTTCATCAGATTCTATGTCTTTGTAGCTATCATCGTCACTTTTATCCTCATCTACAGCAATAGAAGACAAAATGTTAAAACTTGTATTTTAACATAAAAAGGATGTCTAACCTCATTATACGGAAGTCTAGTGGGGCTAATGAAAACAAGAGGCCCAGCGGGCCTGTATCGCTCACCTGGTTTTCATGAGATATGAAACAAGAATGATGCTTAAGTATATTTGTCACTGGAATTGCTATGTCAATATATCATAGGCATTTTATATGGGTATGTGAGGATTTTATGCCAAAAAATGCATTGATCCATGTAATGAAATTGACTTTTTGCGCAACCCAATAGGGATGCTACCACACATATGTGAGTGATATCCATTGATTAGTTTAAGAAAAAAAGTTGTTTAAACCAATTGACCCCGCCCTCTGCCCCCTTCGGGTCAGTTCCTTCCTCTATAAAATTTTGAATCCCTAGCTACCCAAAAGGATGTTATCAGACAAATATGAGTTGTTTCAGAGAAGAAGTTGTTCATATCAATTTAGCCAAATTTACCCCTTTTGGCCCCGCCCCTCAGCCCCCAGGGGCCGGCCCCGTAATTTGTTCAATTTTGAATCCTTAACCCAAGGGGATGCTACCAGTCAAATATTAGAGATATCCATTGCTTAGTTTCATGTCGAAGTTGTTTATATCAACTTAGCCAAATTAAAAAAAAAACATCCGGAGTTATCTCGACTCTCGAGTATATGTTACATAGAATTTTCATGCTCAGGATTAATTGTTTACTTTGAGTTAAGCAAAGTCTTCAAGTAGTAGGAGTGGGAAAATGCACGGCCAGACTGGGGTTAGAAACCGGGACCTCTCAACACTAGCCGGATGCTCTACCAATTGAGCTACCTGGTCGCCGATGATTGACCCGGTCCAGTTCCGCTACATTCAAGCTATCAGAGTTCCAGATAACAAATTTGACTGTAATTTAAATTACCATATAATTTTTTGATAATGGTTATGTCCCCAACTGAACAGTTCTACTGTAATTGCTATAAATATGCATATGAATCAATTTTTATTTCAGAAATGTTGAGAAAGTTATGGTCATAAATTTGACAACTTGATTGAGTATTACAAACATTAATTTCTATGAGTTAATTTTCTTGAAATTTAAAAATTGGACATTGGAGGCTATTGTATATGTGATCCATCTCAGGAAATATCACTGTTAGTGATCAATGATTCTATTTTTTTGGCATGAACTTAATTTACCTCCGTTGGACTAAATATATTTTCCTCAAATAATATTACCATCTTCAGAATCCTCGTCTTCCTTGTCATCCTCCTCCTCCTCATCAGCATCACCTTCATCCTCTGAGTCACCATCCTCTTCCTCCTCCTCTACATTACTGCCATCAGCATTATCATCCTCATCCCCCAATTGATCTTCTTCCTCATCTCCTGGCATCAGTAACTTTCCATCTTTATAGCAGATATGAAATCTATCTTTGATAGATGTGTCCAAGGCATAACTGTAATCAAAATTTGAGTTAAAGGGTATCACAGCATAAGTTAAAGGAGTTCTACTTTTAGCTGTTTTTATGGATTGTATAGAAAATTCTAGCAACAAATTAATTTTTACGGTTAGAGTTACTTCCCTTGTCAAGCATTCCTCATTTACAACTTTATTTTAATTTTTCATGCTTCGTTTTTGTTTTTGTGTACTGAAATATCAAACAACTATTAGTCATTTGAATCACCAGAAAATGTCATTTATATTTATGGTCACGGGAGCTTTGAAATATTTCTGTCAATGTGACCATTTTTTACCCTACCCATCAGCCCTTTGGGGTCATGCAGTCCGGCCAACATTTCCAAACCATCAAACTTATAATTCAAACCAAGTTAGAATTCATTCCAAAAATAAATGCAACAATTGATATTCAAAAATGTGATTTTCCTATATATAGATAAACTATAGTAAACTTTACTCCCTCCCAAGAGGCAAACGTGAGACCCCAGGGTCATGAAATTCATAATTTTGGTAAAGCACCTTAAGACACTTCCATCTATGAAGAGTATTTGATTCTACGTTATTTGGGTCGTGAGAAGATGATTTTTTAAATTTCAATTAATTTGACCCCTTTTGGCTTCGCCCTTCATAAGGTTTCTGCAAAATTTTATTAAAATTGGTTTGGGGGTTTCTGAGAAAAAGTCGAAAATGTAAATTGTTTACAGGGGCACGATGGACAACTGACAAAAGGCGATTAGAATAGGTCACTTGAGGTTTCATCTCAGGTGACCTAAAAAGTCTTGCATAAAGATGTCATACAAGATATGAAGTGATACTGGTACTGAACATGGTAAGATACCTCTTGAATTAAATGTCTCTTTTTTATTATCTTTGCATATTAACACAAAGAGATGTATATCACTTTTTATATTTCTATTTTGTTATAAAGGTTTACAACTAATCATGTCAGGGTCGTAGAGACCTCACATATCCTTGTTTACTGAAAGTTCCTCGCTTTACCAAACAGATGAGCTCAATAAATAATTGGTTTGGTTTGTTTTTGTTTAACGTCCTATTAACAGCAAGGGTCATTTAAGGATGTGCCAGGTTTTGGAGGTGGAGGAAAGCCGGAGTACCCGGGAAAAAACCCACCGGCCTACGGTCAGTACCTGGCAACTGCCCCACGTAGGTTTCGAACTCGCAACCAAGAGGTGGAGGGCTAGTGATAAAGTGTCGGGACACCTTAACCACTCGGCCACTGCAGCCCCTTTAAAGAATTTGAGCACATGTCTTTTTTTCTACAGAAATAGTATGTGGAAAGTGTAACAAACACAACTGTTTTCAGTGTGAAATGAGACACCGCTAAAATATGTAAGATGTATATACTGTACCAGTATTCAACATCTGTTAAATATAAATATAAACTTTGTTTATTTTAAAACAATTGCGAAACAAGTTATTTTAACTTATATTAATCACGCTTGTTGGCCCGGATGGAAGCTCGCGAGGGTCTTATTGTGGGAGGAAACCGGAGTACCCAGGGAAAACCCACGTGGTCGGGCAGGTGACCCCATACCTTTTCATGTCAGATCGGGGAATCGAACCCCGGTCGCCTTGGTGAAAGGCAAGTGTGTTACCACTGTACCATTGTACCACCCGACCACCTATAACATCTGTTATAGCCATGAAGTTAAACGTAGGTGTATGGAATAACTGGCTCTGAAGTCTATGGCATTGAAATGTTTAGTTAATATCTTTTTTTTACGTCAGTCAAGTGTAGAGCACCAGGATAAACTCATCTGTAAATGACAATTCTTACTCACTTATCACTGAGGTCATCAGCAGAGAAATGAACTCTCTTGGGTTCCTCGTCATCGCCGTCTCCTCTCATCCTCCGTAATCGGTCCGCCTGTCAGTCACAAATCAATAAGTAATTATAATTGGCTTGATGATCCTATATATATATGTTTTCAAGATTTTTGAGAAAAATTTCAATGCTTGACATATGGATTATGCCAGTAATAATCTGAATTTCCAGGTGTTGATTCACATGTATGTTGGGAAAATGTTAGTTACTAGTAATATTTGTGATGTGATAAAGAAGACTTTTAAATCAGTTTCATTATAAACTATGTTGAAAACATACTGTATATTAAATATCAAACAACTTATAACAATAACATGCAAGTTAAAAATCCTCTTCAGGATTAATGATTGACAGAACATCAATGGATATTACCAGAAAGCTCAATTTCTCTCTTTATCAATACCTTGATATCTGTATGTGTACAAAAGATAAGCTCAGGCCTTATATCATACATACAACAAAGAAATTGTACCTCTAATTTGTCGAGTCGTTCTTTCTCTTCCTTCGCAAGTTCTTCATCTGTTTTCAGTCTGTTTGTTGCCTACAAGTAAGATATATAAATAGTAAATACCGGTAAACTAACTAAGTGGAGATTTATTATAAAACATAAAGGAAAACGTTAACTTGGAGTAGAAAACAAGTTCAAAGTACCAAGCCTTCTGGGCCACCCCCTATATAACTGTACAGGGGGTAGGAAAAAAGCTAGAAGATTCATATCTTTTGATTCCCGAAACAGTATGTCCCCACACTATTGAACCAGACCACTAATATTGCTCTTAACCCTTTACACCATATCTTTACTCGAGGGTGACTATGTCACCTTAGTAAAATACACCAGATCTTTCCTCAAGGGCGACTATGTCACCTTAGTAACATACACCAGATCTTTCCTCAAGGGCGACCATGTCACCTTAGTAAAACACTCGAGGCTTTCCTACGACTTGACTGGCACAGAATTTCTCCTCAGCATTTACAGTAGTGTTATATTCAGTAAGCAAGAGGTCTCTGGTATCAGGTTGATCATATTAAAGCGGAGACACAGAAAAAGTACAGCTCTGTGTTACACTTTAAGATCTCTGATTCGTAATCATGTATACTGCATTAAAGCTCGTCTAAATTTACCTCTCCTTTGGACTCAAACTTCAGTTCTCGGACAGCAATATCATAATCATCCACTTTTGTTTTCTCTCCTGAATCAACTTTTGGTTTCTGCGATAAAACATTTTTTTGTCAATCATTAGGGTTAAAGGTAGAGATCGCAAAAAAAATAGACAGGAAAAAATAAAACAAAATTCATATACAATATGAAAAGAATTACGTTATATCAAACAGTTTTATGGCTGTCCCTTAAAGAACTGTTTCTGTCCTTATTGACCATTTATATATTGATGGTATTTAAACAATATGAACCAAACCTTCCTTTGTTAAATGACATGATAAACATCAATCTGTTGTGGAGTAAAATATCACTAATATAAAAGATATCAAATTTGTTAATAACTTTTCATTATAGTATGTGTATTGTATGCAGGTAGCAGTCATCCATTGATTGCATGGAAATAAAGCCATCTTGACAAAGGAAGGTGTTGATTCTCATTTATGACTGCTACTTTGTTATTTCCGGTATTTTCGCTGTCTTTTTCAGCGTTTTGTGGACATCTTATCAGATGTGCGTATTAGGTCACCAAGTTGGATTCTCATTTTGTTAAAACGTTATAAATGACCCCCTAAATGTAAAATGTCTAATGTGGCTTTTTTTACAGTACTTGAGTAGAAAACACAATGTGTTGAGTCTTAACGATTTGTTACATGCTCTTTACCTTAGATTTTGCCATCAACATCATCAAATCTTTGAACTCCGAGTCCAGCTTCTCTGTCATTTGCAACGTTTTCTCCTTCTCCATCTGTCTGTCGTGCTACAATCACATGATCGATACACAGGTAAAACACAGGTAAAACACAGGTACACAGTATCAAATTAAGACAGAAAAAATAAAATAAAATTGAACATTTTTGTTTGTTAACTATACATTAATGATTCAAGGCTTCACTTCCCTGACAGTACAAAATGAACAGATTCAGGTATACTTCAGCAAAAGCTTCTCATGTCCTAGTAGGTAAAACTAATAGTATGCAATTTTTTTTTATGTGTGACATAGCTGAATGTTTAAAATCAAACTACACGTCAGAATTAAATTATTCAGTTGTTCTTTTCAAATTCGATTATGGTAACTAAATTTGTTTGTGAAAATAATTCTACCTACGGTGCATGCCAAGGTAAAGTCCCTAAGTTGAAAGTCATTTGATTAAATTGCATGATTTGACAATCAAAGATTTCAATCATAGATTGAAACAAGAGGCCCTTAGGCCTTAACAGTCAGATGAGTTCTGATGTATATATACAGATAGATGATGTTTTGCTTTTAAATCAAAATTAAACACATCTCAGCCCTGTGACCTTGACAGTAATTCAAGGTCATTCATTTGAACAAACTTGGTAGCACTTTATCCCAGCATGCTGCTAGTCCAATATCATGACCCTTGGCCTCTTGGTTATTGAGAAGTTTTTTAAAGATTTTAAAGACATCTGACCCCCTGTGACCTAGAAAGTAGACCAAGATCATTCATTTGAACAAACTTGGTAGGACTTCATCCTAGCATGCTACTGGCCTAATATCTTGACCCTGGACCTTTTCGTTATTTAAAGAAGTCATTTAAAGGTTTTAAGACATTTGACCCCTGTGACCTTGAAAGAAGGTCAAGGCCATTAATGACCCTGGGCCTCTTGATTATTGTAAAGAAGTAAAATATGTAAATTGTTTATGGAAGGTTGACACACAACGATGGACAAAAGATGACTGCAATATGTCACTTGAGACTTTGTCTCAGGCTAAGCACTCTTACTTTTTCTTTTTTCGACTTTGCAATTGTTTCTTCCATTTTTTCCTTCCATGATTTGTTTGCCTGGTCACCTGGATTATCTTTAGTCTCAAACAGAAATCCTCCAAAATGCTCCTCAGATACCATTTTACCTGTAAATGTAATAAAAGTTGAAAAGTGTTATTATACAAAATCCCTATATTGTAAGCTCTGGCTATATAAAGTGTACAATTATAAATGGCTGAAGAATATTACAGGGAGTATGATTGGCTGATTGTCACCTTTTCATAATCCTGATATCAATAATTTGTCTTTGTACAACTGACAGATACAGTCTAGTGCTCAAAGTGGTGCCTATTTTAGTGGCCATGGCGCCTTAAATTCACCATTGACGACCAGTTATTGACCTATAAGGCGCCTGCATGGCCACTAAATAATTGTGTAAATTTGCGATTTGGTTTGTCTTTCAAAGGTTGTAGTCAATGCTAAAATGATGTTCACAATTGAAAAAGTTACAGAGATGTTATACTGAACTAAAGAATTAATTTTTTTATTAAAAGTTAAGACAACTTAGCTACCTGGCAACTAATTGGTGTCTAGATTTGATGACTTGGTAGCCAAATAGGCCACCTGATAAAAAACATCCACTTTGAGCCCTGCAGTCAACAGTGAGGTCTGTCAGTACAGAAGATACTAATACACTTTACATTTGTAAGTGATTAGGAATGCTATCTACAGAACATTTTGGGTTTATATATCTATATAAATATACAGCATTGTTGCTCTAACAGTATTATAATAACAGTTTTCAAAGAAATGTTGGCACATAAACTTGTACACGAGGTGATTTCAGTTTCATGACAAATACAAAAGAAAGTGAGTGTACCAGGTAGAATGATGACACAAAATCTCTATCTATACTAATCGTGACCTTGTTTTTAATCCTAAAAGAAAGTAACACAAACCCTTACAATAGCTAGATGATGGCTGATACATGGAAACTGATAATAATCATCAGTATCCAAAACAGTTTTTTGAAACCCACCACTTATTTTTCCTTTGTCTTCATCCTCTTCATCGTCACTGATAACAGGATCTTCGAACTTCTCAATCTCGGACAATGACTGTCCGTAATGAGTCAGGTCTTCGTCTTCGTCATTCAGACTAAACTTGTTCGATTTGTCATGCTGCAGCAATAAACAATTATTTCTAAGAATGATGTACATTGTTACTATCATATCTATGCAGCAATAAGTCATTCTCATATACGGTAAGTTAATATATAGCTCTCCCACAAACTGTTTAGTAGAGTAACAAACAAAATCTGTTTTCATCGTCCAATAAAAACTTTAAAAAAAAATGTTTTCACTGGTTGGGATGGAGCCTTATTGTCTCATTTTGAGAAAATTGGTGAACTAGGAAAAAAAAATGTTCATGAGTAAATTGCAAATTTTGGGAATGTGGTATAATGTGAAATAATTTCAGCCCTAAA